>NC_068567.1:300209-600418 GCF_025698545.1 Gossypium raimondii | reverse complement strand
GCATTGCTGCTCTATTTTCTCCTTAAAATGCCTACGAAACATTAAAAAGAACAACAATTCAGTCCCCGGAATCGGCTATCGGTCCGGTTTTGAAGCATTGTATATGGCACTGATGTGTTCTAAGAAACCAACATTTCGATTGACATATGACGCACAAATCTGAGTTCTGATCGAAGGTTTGCTTACCTGCAAAGAGGAAACTTACAAGAATCGGGTTCGTTGCACATACGGGAATGAAGTTCGAGAAGTTGCCACATGCGTTTACAATGACCGCATCCTCCGGGAACACGAGTCTTGCAACCGGAGAAATGACGGACTAAAGCTTCGAGTTCTTTACAAGCTGGAAAATTGCAGGCAATCTGGTTTCCTTACAGCATTTTGTCACGAGGACCAATTGTTCGACAACCGTCTTTGCAAATGTGAAGGACCTCTATCTCTTCGTATAATTGCATATAGACCTTTTTCTCTTCGATCTTCCTTTGCCTCTCTTGCTTTTTCTAAGGGAAAAAGAAAGCAATTAAAACAAGACAATCTTATAACAATATAACCATAAATCGAAAAAGGATAAGGGCTCGAGTTTGACACACAGAATCCGCTTTAACAACGGACTCCACAAGTTCTTGCTCAATATATGGATAAATACGTTTCCTCAATTTCCATCCGTCGGTTGAAGATACGGATTTTCTTTACGACCATACGAACACAAATGAGGACGAGCCTTGGTGCATCGCATTTCCGAGCTAACAAAAGGGTATCGATCACGTTTTCGGTGCTCACTCCATTTATTCCCCTCCACCTACCCTTCACTCACACTCCATCAATTTTAAATGAATACCACGTATAAAGGCCAATACCAGCAAGTAGTGAATGATAAAATTAGTGCATATCTTATTATCTCGGTCATCTCTTTCTTAATAAGCTCTTTCAGCTCTCTAGCCGTTTCTCCATGGACCTGCCTAACTTGCCTAGGTTGACCCCATCGTAGCGTATCATCTGGGGATTTCAACTCAGACCAGTAGAATCCTTCCTTGGGTACCCAAAAACTCCATTGATTCTTTTGCACTTCAACATCATGCTTTGGGATTGGAGGAAGAAGTTACCCTCATTAGATGAACAGTACGACATGGGATTGGAGATATATCGAGATATGTTGTTGCATTCCACAGCATGAGGTTGAAGTGCAATGGAGTTTTTGGCTACCTAAAGAAGATTCTACTGGTCTGAGTTGTAATCCCCTGATATGCTCGATGGGGTCATAGTAGGCAGGTTAGGCAGGTCCATGGAGAAACGGCTAGAGAGCTCTAGGAGCTTATTAGGGAAGAGATAGCCGAGCTAAAAAGGTATTTATGTATTCCTCTTTATATGTCTTATATCATTCGAATTGCTTTCATTTATAAAAAAAATTAAATTTAATGGTTTTAGATGTTTGCAGTTTCTTAGCTGAAACTTGCCTTTAGGGTAGTCATTGTTTGCTTATTTATGGGATTTCCTTACTGTAATTTCTCCAAAAATATATATATAGAGAGCGAGAGAGTGTTTGGAGTTCTGTGCTTTGTAAAGGGAGGGAATTGGCTGCATAGTGTGCTGAGAGTTTTAGACATTGAAAATGTTTTTACACTTAAATTTCAACACCAATGTGCCCTTGTCCTATTCTAAGTTTGTATGTTGATTTTTATTACAAATTGAAGGACTCTCCTTTTGGCCACAATGTCAATTCTCTTCCAAATGCACAAGTCTTTTTATTGGTTAAATTCTACCATTAATCCCTGTATTATGTGTAAGTTGTAGCTTTAGTTTATATATTTTAATTTGGTCATTTTCGGTCTTTGTACTTTTAAAGTTTTGAAATTTTAGTCTTGATCAAATGACTGCTATTTTCAAAATTTGATATGTGGCAAATATATTACCGCATATGATATGTCATGTCAACTTATTATTTTCATATGTTACAAAAAATCAATAAATGGATTTAACAATTTTCATTTTCATTAAGATCAATATTTTGAAATTAAAAAAATAACAACTAAGAATGGCCGGATGGAGAACGTGGACTTAATCAAGTAGATTTAATTGTTATTGTTTGGTCAGAATTAAAATTTAATATTCAAAAGTAAATAAACTAAAATTGATCAAATTAAAGTACAAGTGCTAAAATTACAACATATATATGCAAAGTACACGGTCATGACCTAATAGTAGAATTTGACCCTTTTATTTTATAGAAATCTAAATATGGTTCTAGTTGTTTTATTAGGCTGAAATTTGAAATTTAATTGCTTCATAATTCTGTTATTTTATTTTTATAAGAGTCGATCTAAATTGATTAAAATGTTAATTGCTGTAGTTAAAGTGTTGTAAAATGTTTTGGTATTCATTTAGTAGAGTGTACTCGTATGTTTGTTATATTTAGAGTTTGAATTTTTGGAGGTAAGTTTGAGGGCGATAAAATCTTAAGATTGTTGTGGGTATTTAAAGAAGACAATTTTTTACTCAGACTTAGCTCAGGCCCAACAAGCTAAGGCGGGTAACGACATAAAAGATGTACATTTAGGGTCTGTTTGATTAAGGAATTAATTTTCCAGAAAATCATTTCTAACTTTTCCAGCGTTTGATTGGCGGAAAACATTTTTCATTTGGAAAATGAACTCCAAAACAAGGGAAAATGGGTTACATTTTGGGAAAAATGTCTTACCCTTTTAATTTCGGTAAGACATTTTCCGTTCTCTCCTCTCTATCGCCTCCTTCATTCCTTCCTTCATTTCCGGTAGAAAATTGCTTCTATTTATCGATTTTCCAGTAACTTGTTTTTTTAATTATTCAATACTTGTTTTTTTAACACAATTACAAATAATTTATTTGATATTAATTTTTTTCAATTTATAACGATTAATATGTGGCTTAATAATTGAGTATTATTATAAATAAATCATTGCAATATATGTAAAAATAATTTAAAATATAAAAATTTATTAATATATATCAATATATGTAAAAACAATTTTTTCGAAAAATATTTCCAGGAAATCTGCCAAACAACCGAAAATATTTTACACAGATTCAATAAAATAACAGAAAATATTTTCCAGTAAATCATTTTACAGAAAAGTAAAACATTTTCCTGAAATCATTTTACGGAAAATATTTTACTGGCAATCAAACAGACCCTTAGAGGAAAATCGGTATCCGTTTTACATAACGCACTCATGTGCATTATTTTTCAAGCTTGAATTTTAAGAAGCACACTTAAAGATGACAGAACTTTAAAGGATATGTGAGTATACAAAGAGTACAATTCCGAATTATGCTTTCACAACATGCTGGTTTGGTCATGGCATGATATTTGTTTTGCAAAGTGCACTTATTTATGTATTGTGCAATGAAATTAAATCTATTCTATGAGCAGGTGTTAAACTCTTGACTGAGTAGGTGTAACGAGTTAATTAGATATCCATTCAATTGAGAAATGATCAAAAACGTATTTTTTTTTACAAAATATCAAATATTGTTACGAGTGTATTTTATTTTACTTTTCTTATAATTTTATATAAAATCTAAACATACGCCAATAATAAGATTTCAATTTAAGACCGCATAATTTCTAAAGCTTTGACTTTATAACTCTATTATTCAAACAGTTTTTCTCAACTTTCAGTGATGAAACGATGGGTTGCGATAACTTGTCCATTGATGACCGACTTTTTAGACAACATATTATCCTTAACACCAACGATGTTGTACACCTGGACTCAGGAAACACAACAGCTGGGGGGTACTTCATGATAATAATGGAGAGTGGGTCTCTGGTTTAATCGATATATTGGGAGGTGCTCAATATTTGATGCCGAACTTTTGGCCATTCTAGAGGGCCTCAAGCTTATTCAACATAGAGGTCATAGAAAGGTCACTATCCAATCTTACAATTTGGAGATTGTTAAAGCTATCCAAGGAAGTATCTCCACTACGTCTAATTCAACCTTGATTAGGAGAATTCAAACCATCTTGGCGCACGAAAAATAGTGGCTCTTACATTACATACCCAGAGAGCAGAATCAAGCTGCAAATTGTTTAGCTAAAATAGCTTTGGTCAAAAAAGAAGCCTCGCAAATTTTTGACCTCCCTCCTCTAGAAGTTCTAGATATCTTAGAAACACTCTAAAATAGCTTTGGTCAGAATAAGGCAAATGATGTTTTTTCTATTCAGAACACTCTATGTTTTTTCAAAAAATTTTTAATAATTTAATTATTAAATTTATATTTATTTATACATAATTTAACATCCTATCACATTAATAAATATTTATTAAAATCTCAACTTCCTTCTAAATTTAAAAAATTCATTATCAATGTATAAATAAAATGTGTGTGCCATCCATAATGCATTTCCATAGTCCAAACTCCAAATACCAAAGTGTAAATGTATTGTGAAATATTTGGGTTGAAATGGATAAAGTCTCTCACAATGAATCTTCAAATTATTTATTATTATTTTATCTGAATTTGTTTTGATGAGTAAGTTTGAATATGTAATGATTCATCATGTTGATTTTGATGCATGTCGTTGATTGTATCTTCTTCTACAATTTTAAAATATTTTCATTTAGCCATTATACTTAACTATCTCTCGCTTGACAACCCAATCACTTTCATCCATGGAGGCTTGCTTTCCTAGTCAAATCTCGTAAAGCTTTCCATAATTTAAGTCATGGTTTACAAGACTAAGATCAAGCCTCATCCAATCATATATTAGTACAATATTTTGAGTCTTTACTTCATGAACCAATGCAATACGACACTTATCTTGATACCCTAAATTAATAGTCAATATTTTTAGAATCGAATTAATGGTCGAACAGATCAAGTCAATTTGATTGGTTCAATTAAATAATTTATTAAGGTATTTTTTTATATATATTAATATAGTGAGAAGGTGGTGGCAAAAGAGTTGACCCATGACTTGGAGTGGGGTGCAAGGCCTTTGGGTTTTAATTAAACCCTTTTAAAGTCTTAAGCTACATAGTTCACACCATTTCTTAATTTGTCATATTTATTTGTGAATGATGTTCCACAACATTTGCAGTTAGCATCTGTTTTTGTTGCTTTTGAAAGGCCAAATCAAGGTGACCAACTATTTGTATTTTGCATGCTCTTATTTCTTTGTTCTGTCCTCATATCCAACATATATTTGTATCTGATCTTCATTCGGTATTATGCCGATTCGTAATCTCGATTTCATAGCTTCTTGTATCCCAACTTTGAAAGCAAATTTTGTGTATGCAGAAAGATAAACATGGCAATGGACAGTTCAGAAGCTAATTCTACACAGCAAGTTCCGATTCTCGGAGGCAAAGAACACGAAAATTCGACCGTAATTGATCCAACCCTTAATCATGAAGCCACTAATAAGCCTAAAAAAAAGGTTCATCAATTCTATTTCGTCAAGTTTTGGCCGTATAAAGACTTAGATGAAGAATCCAAAATTTCAAAATCTAAGCAAGTGGTTGAAGAAGTGGACCAAAAGTTGAATCGAATGGACCAAGACTACAAACTTCTAAAGGTATGTTTTATGAAATACAGGTTCGTAAGTATCATCTTTTTAACCTATGAAAATCTGTGAAAGGAACACGGAAGCCCTATATTCGGAGTTAGATTTTATTTTGTTTCTTTCACTCAAAAAATGGATAAATTAATCCTTGTATATTAGATTAAAGAGCAAATTACTCATTTTTGTTAAAAATTAGTATGTTGACAGAATAACCAAGCAATTACACGTAGCGTGTAGCGTGTCTCGTGTACCTCATGTTGAAGTAAAAAGACTTGTTTTTAAGAGTAAAAATTGATGAAATTTTTAATAGAAGGTCTAATTTATTTTTTGAACTAACATACATAAACTAATTTATTATTATTGAAGGGAGCAAAATGCAATTTAACTCAATATATATATATATATATTTGTATTTGATATAATTTCTTTTTCGAAATTTGGATAAGATACCATAAATTATTGTGGTGGGATTTTGTGGACAGTTGAAATGGAGAGACACACACTCGCAGCTTTATCGTCTAAGCAACAGAAAACTAAGCATTTTTTATGGATTGAATTTGAAAAAAGATTTGTTGCATCAATTGCAACTTGTTTTGGATAAGCTTAATTTAGCTTACAAGATTCCTCTTAAGCACAAAGGGGGACCAAATCATACTCAAGTAAGTTGCTCTTTACAATTCATTTTAGCCTTTTTTATGTGTATTTTTTTTGTTAAGTTATTCAGATTCGAGTTAGAGTATCGAATAATAATTAGTGTTCCATAAAAAAAATATTAAATTTTTTAGGATATTTTTCATGTGGTTGAATGGTTGTTGAATGATTATATTTCTATATTCATGTTTTGGTATGTTTTGGAAAACAGAAGTTGAAGCTACATTCATTGTTGGCCAAATTCAAGTTTTGAAATTTTCGGATCATTTCGAATTTAGGGTTTTAGGTTTGGGTTTTTCAGGTTGGGTCACTATATATTCTTATCATTTCGAGTTTGGGTTTTTTAGGGTTTATTTAAGGGTGAAGTCAGAATTTTTTATCATTTGAAGGATTAAAATGTAATTTTACTATGTACTAATTTTTTTATCATTTGCAGGGATTTCAAAGGTGGATTTCCCATGGAAGTAATAATTTGGTCATAGAAAGGAAGTTCATTAAAGAGATGGGTAGAAGGCAACCTAGACTCAATCATCTTGATCTAAGCACTACATCATTACTACAAAACTTTGTAAGATAATTATAATTTATTAAAGTTTTAGTGCATGAATTTCATTCTTTTTTTTCCTTATTTTTCTTTTTAATGATGGCATTGGCAGATTGGTTGTTTTAATTGGGGAAATAGAGATAAATCCAGCTATATCCATATGCTTGAAGAGCTTAAACAAATTGAAGAGAAAAAAGAGAAAGCTTTGGCTGATTTTGCCCAAAATCCCAACATTTTCAATTCCTCAACTCCAAGAAATGCCATAGAGGAGCAAATCAAAGTAAATTCCCTATACTTAATCCTATGTTTTCATTTTATCTACATATCTCTGAAATATTCGTTATAAAGATTTTAATCGAATAATCAAAGTGTTATCCGTTAGGAGTTGACGAACCTTTCAATGAGTTGTATTGTCCCTGATAGGAGTTTTGCCTGGCTCTATGGAGAGCTTGAGTGAAGCTGCTTAAAGAGGCGGTAGGTTCAATAAAAAAAGAGCACCTGATCAGACACGATCACCTACCAAGTAAATATAAACATTTACGCTTGGTAGTTGGCCGTGCGTCACTCATAGTTCAAGAGATGCTCCTATTCCGTTGAACCCCCCTCAGGCTCTTTGTAAAGTTGGGAGACAAAATCCCGATCAGGAACAATAATGACCCGTTGAGGGGTCCAACATCTCTTGACAAACAACACTTCGAAAATTACTCCGGAAAGAGTCGGCCTCCCCTTAACAATTTTTGTTAACAACCAAATTCAAATTGTCTACTCAATAGGCGCGTAGGTGTTAACAATTTCATCCACGTGCTTCAAACATGCTCTATGTCATATTTAAGCTAGGGGCAGAGCTACAATTTTACTTAGGGTGCAAAATTGAATGATAATTTTTAGGAGCCAAAGTGTAATTTTACCATTAACTTGTAATTTCATAAATTCTAAAAGGGCTAAAGGAGAAAATTGACCATGTTGAGAGGCAAGGCCACTGCCTATCCCCTTACCTCCGCCCTTGCATTTAACACTCAAGCTACTGGTTAAGCTTTAGAGAAGAACACAATTGATACGATAATGATACTTTGAAAATTAGGATAAAATATTTTGAAATCTGAAACCATTTCAAAATTCAAGACGTCCGGTGAAATTAACTATATATATATATATATATATATATATTCACATGCGTAGATCGTTAAGAAAAATATCACTAGAACTAAGAATCGAGCAACATGAAGTGAAATCAACCATTGAAGGTTTGGAGAAAGAACTTATTCCTATGAAAGAAGAGGTGTTTGTTTACTATGATCAACGACGAGAGATGTTGAAGCAAAAAGAAGCAGCCCAATATTGCATTTCGAAACTGAGGCAAACCTTTGTTGAAATGGTAAACACAAATTTTAACTTTTATTTAATCATGGTTTTAGTCCCTTTTTTATGTTGAAATTTATAATTCGATACCTATATTTTGATTCGGCATGATGTGATTTATCTATTTTTATTTTATTGTTAGTAGGCTTAGATTGATAATACTGTTGGTTTGCTGTTGTTAAAGTGATGATATGAATTTTTGTTATTGTTATTCGATCACTTAGGGCCACTTGGAAATCTAATCCGCCATGATTAATAAATTTACATGCTAGTCAAGAATATTATGAGTAAATTACACCCAATGTCACTAAACTATTAATAAGTTTACATTTTGGTCATTCAACTTTAAAAAGTTGCAAAATGGTCACAGAATTATTCAAAAGTTTTCATTTAAGTCATTGGGTGTGACATAATCTAATATATATCTAAACCGACTTAAAATTTGGATTTTCAGTATGTATATATTTATATATATTTGGTCATAACATTTGATTTCCATGATTATCTATTGATTCAGAATGGTATGTATGATGAATACGTTTCACTGTTGAGCAATGCCAAAGAGCTTGCTAGGAACAAAGATGTCGCAGCATTATGGAAACTCTCGCATCAACAGGTTTAATTTGTTAAACCCCAAAAACATATAATTTTTAATGAATTTGATTCAATTATTAATTTAAAGCTGATTCTATAATTGTTTTTGGTTTCTGGTTGTTTAGGTTGAAGAATTCATGTCGGAATGGAATCATCCGTATGTTAAAACTTTCAGAACCAATTACAAGTTTAGCATTTTGCCTTCGTTGAGTGATCGCTGGTTGAGTAGAGATGGACGGATCGGATTCGGAGATGACGACTGAGAAACACTTCGGTATATAGAAGACATATGTAGCATAAATTAGTTCGACTTCGAGTGGATATCTATATCGAACATAGGTGACAAATACATATTTAAAAATATAGGTCCAACTATGAACATAGTTAAATATTTTTTTATGTTAAATTCAAGTTCATAACAAATTCGTTTTCTTGTTACTTGTCAAGTGAGTATTCTTTCAATGTCAGAATATCACACCAGCAAATTTAACACACGCAAAAAAAATAACGGTATGAATAATTGGATGTACATTTTAAAATATGAAAATAAAAGGACTGTTCTTGAAATTAGTTCAACATGGAACATTTAAAGAAAATGGAAGAACAACAAAATAAGAGTATTTATTTTGTAATTAACTCATATTAACATTTCTATTATTGTTTTCCCATTTTCAAACTTCTGTAATTTATATGAAGCATTAACCATTCCACTAAAAATACATGGTAATGCCATATACATACATATATATATATATATATATCACCTAGAGGAGAACAAATAGCTTCCATTTTTTGCTGCAATAACTTTGTTAACCAATAGCTTCCATTTAGTCTCATCCTTCTTGCATTGCTGCTGTATTTTCTCCTTAAAATGCCTACGAAACATTAAAAAGAACAACGATTTAGCCCCTCGAATTGGCTATCGGTCCGGTTTTGAAACATTGTGTATGTCACTGATGTGTTCTAAAGAAACCAACATTTCGATTGACATATGACACACAAAATTGAGTTTTGATCGAAGGTTTGCTTACCTGCAAAGAGGAACCTTACAAGAATCGGGTTCGTTGCACATACGGGAATGAAGTTCGAGAAGTTGCCACATGCGTTTACAATGACCGCATCCTCCGGGAACACGAGTCTTACAACCAGAGAAATGACGGACTAAAGCTTCGAGTCCTTTACAAGCTGGAAAATTGCAGGCAATCTGGTTTCCTTTCAGCATTTTGTCACGAGGACCAATTGTTCGACAACCGTCTTTGCAAATGTGAAGAAGGGCCTCCATCGCTTCATATAATTGCGTATAGACCTTTTTCTCTTCGATTTTCCTTTGCCTCTCTTCCTTTTTCTAAGGGAAAAAGAAAGCAATTAAAACAAGTCAATCTTATAACAATATAACAATAAATCGAAAAACGATAAGGGCTCGAGTTCGACATACAGAATCCGCTTCAACAACGGACTCAACAAGTTCTTGCTCAATATCTGGATAAATACGTTTCATCAATTTCCATCCTTCGGTTGAAGATACGGATTTGAAATTCTTTACGACCATACGAACACAAATGAGGACGAGCCTTGGTGCATCACATTTTCGAGCTAACAAAAGGGTGTCGATCACGTTTTCGGTGGTAAGAAAGTCTTGCTCGAGATAACAAATGCAAACTCGTTTCAACTGCGGAACTGAGCAACAATGCGACAACAACAATAGATGGAGTGCATACTTTTTCAGCTCTTCCTCTTCATAGCTGCAATTTCCATATTGAAAAAAAATCGTGTATACCAGATTACAACTTGCATAACCCAAGAAAATTGGAAAAAGACCCTAACAAGTTTAAAACAGCTAGGAAACTATTTGAAACTTCTGGTAACTAGTATGCAAAAAAGAGCCTCGAAACGTACCATGATGAATATAAAAAACGAATGAATACAAGAACAGCATCGTGCGGTAATCCCGGGATTTGGATGTATTTCATGCCATGCTTGATTTTTGATTGCCTGATACGATAACCGAGCACAGGCGATGCAATACTCTGCAAACAAGAATTATATATATAGCTTCAACTTTACCACACATGCTCAGATTCCCGTTTCCGAGTCCGGTCGATCAACATTAGAAACAAACATGATCAACTCACCAGAACACTAGAATGAGCAAAAATACACGATTTATCCTCAGTGAAAATGCAAAGATCCGCACCATTACCGTCCTTGAAAAGCTTGTCCCACATATCTTTCGTTTCCTTTGGGACAAAGCAACTCCCGGGAGGCCATTTGGGATGCTTGTTTCTCGTAACAATCTTACTCGGAAGAGGCGGCGGTTTCGGTATGTTACAGCTGTTCAACACCGAAGAAGACATCGGAGCTTCCGCTTCCGGCATAGACAAAGTACCGACTGCATCTGCATTCCATGACACGGTTTCGATAAGGGGTGATAAACCGGCCGAATCAGTAACCGGTGAAGCCATCAAAGAGAACAACCTGCACTAAAAAATCAAACAGATAAGCTTAAAAAGTAGATTTAAACAAAGGAATCAACCAAAATTACGAACAAAACTCGAATTATAATAAACTAATGAACATGAACTTGCAAGATGATTATATGTATAAAAATTCATCAATATATATTTATAATTTTTCTTGAATGGAATCTTAAGGTTGCACCATTTCAATGTCAAAATATCATCCTACAAGGAAAGTCAACATTAAAAAAATCAATAAGAAAAAACAGAAAACTTAATAGAATCAAAGAGGAAAAGTATCAAATTAGGGCTAAGACTTGATAATTCGTGTATTCGAATCGTATTACACGAATTAAGATATTCTTTAAAACAATCAACATACAAGAACAAAAATCAAATAATAATAATAAAATGGAATAAATTAGTAAAATGAATCTTAGTATTATTTTCTTATGATTTACATAATATAATAAGTTGATTAAAAAGATTAAAAGAATCAGAGCTAAAATAAGAAAATCTCAACCGCCCAATTCCAATATGAATAAAATAAGAGTTTCACGAAAAAATTAATTAAATAAATAACTTCAGTTTTAAGCCTTTGTATGATTTTCTTTTTCTTACTGATATTTTATTTTCCGGGAAAATAACGTACCTTTATAAATAAAGCGGAAAATCTTCTGTGTAAATAAAAAAAATCGAAATTTGCTCGATCTTCTTCTAAGCTGAAGAACCTGTAAGAAAATTATTATATTACAAAAATAAATTATAAAATTATATATTCACTAAAATATTCAGAAAAATTAATTGAAACCCCAAAAAATAGAGAAAAACGATGATGATCGATAAATATACATATATCTTTAAAAGAAATGAAATGAAATTTTTTAAAAGAAAATTGGAATTAAAAAGAAGAGCAAAGCAAAGCTTAAAACTTTGTTTACCTTTTGGATGATGAACTGCTAGAAGAGCATTGGTGTATGGAGCTTCGAAAAACGACGCAGTTTCAGTGCAAAGAGAAGGAGAGAAAGAGAGTTTGGTTTATGAGACTTCAAAGCGGAGAAGACGAGAGAATTGTAATAAAATAAATAAATAAATAATATTGTTATTAAATTTCGGTTTTTTATTATGGAAAATTAAATAATAAAGTACACAATTTATATCTCGTGATAAATTTCATATTTCAATATATCGTTTTATGATAGTCAATTATGGCAGTAGATTTAAGTTCTGGGCATTCAACTTCAAAAAATTATAAAATAGTCATTGAATTATTAACAAATTTTCTTTTAAGTTATTGGGTTGTTAAAATCGTTGTTGTACGACCTTTTTTGCTCGTACCGACCGTGCCAATCGAAAGCTTTTATTTTTCTTCTCTTTTATAGTTTAATTTTTTTATGAAATGACTTTAAATGTCCCAATTGCGAACCAAAACTCAAAAAACTTTCTTAACCAATTTTCGATATTGATCGTCTGGTCAATTTGAATCTAAGGTATGTTATTCTATTCATTGATAGATATTGATCCACCGTACTCATCATCAAATTATTGCTTCGAGATTACTAGTAAGAATTTTGTATAAAAAAAAACTTAACAGCCCAATGACTTAAATGAAAGCTTTCGAATAGTTTAGTGAACATTTTGTAACTTTTTGAAGTTGAATGATCAAAATGTAAACTTAATAATAATTTAGTGACCTTGGGTGTAGTTTACAAATTTAACAGTTAGATCGTTAAAATATTAATCTCATACAAATTTATGAAATGGTATAAAGCTACTTTAGTTTTACACCGGTATAAGTAGATCCCTCCATGTGAATCTTTATTACTAATTAGCCACTTAAAGAGTAATTATCTTTAACACTTTATCATTAGATTAATTCTGAAAATTTACATGCTTACAATTTGATCCACTTGTTTTAAATATGTTTCAAATAGAATTTGGGCTACCATTTAACACTCAAACTAAGGTTAAATTATGCTATTAATCCTTATGCTTTTGTGAAAGTTGTGGATTTACTTTTATTTGATAAATTTTAGTCCCTGTATTTTTGAATTGGTAATTTTAGTCCTGGCCCGAATAATAGCAGTTGATTTTGTTTGGTTAATTTTAGTGAGAAATATGTGAAAATAATAAGCTGACATGACATTACACGTGATAATATGTTTGACGCATCAGATTTTGAAAATAACATAACTTTATTTAATGAATTTAACAAATATTGTTTGGTGAGGACTAAAATTTTAAAATTTGAAAAATAAAAGGACTAAAATCACCAAATAAAAGTACAAGTATTAAATTTACTAAGTATAGATACTAATAGCAAAATTAAACCCTCAAATTGATAGCTAAGCTAACAAATTAATTTAGAATTAAAATCTATTAAATGTTGTCTCTTTCTTTTCACTTTCATCCCTTTCACCTAATTCCCATCTCTACCAAAAAGGCTATTTTGGGAATATCAGCAAACTTTTATTTTAAAATATTAGATAATGGCAACTTTGATTGACAAACTTTATTTTTTTTCTATTTTTTTCCAAATTGCTTTAATATTTTGCCTTATAAATATCTTTACCAAAACTTTTGAACTACCAACTTTTTTTATAAAAAAATATTTTTGGGTATTATTATTATTATTATTTTGAATAATTTTATTATAAATTTTGATCATATCTGTTCTTTTTAACATAATGGCTAGAATTACTTATAGCTCATCCCCAACTTATAAATTGGAAAATAATACGCTTCAGCGCATCGAACCCACACATTCCTGTATTGACAACAATATTCATATCAATCGAGCTAAAACTTAATCGACTTTTTATATAGCTAAGAAAAAAATATTCTCATATTCTCCATATTTTGTTCCAAATATAAATATAATTCTAAAAAATAAAAATAATGTTAATACTTTTAAACGTTTAACTCATTCTTTGACAAAAAAAGTTTGATTATTTTTCTAAAAGAAATTAAAAAAATCAATTTTTTCCTTTAATGGTGTGCTTGAAAAAAGAAGAAGAAGATAACTTGAAAGGTACAAAAGTTGAAATGATGATAAAAGGAGAAAAGAAAGCTACGATCTTTTTAATTTTATTTAAAATTAAAAAAATTATCAAAATAATACTTAAACTTTAAGTTAATGTGTAATGTTATATATGAAATTTAATTTTACGAGATTTTATATATAAAATTTTGATTTGATTCAATTTGCATAAATCACTAACAACATTATCAAATTAACATCAATTTACGTTGATATATTGTATACACAAATAATTATATTAATCCAATGTGAAAATAAATGTGTATTTATTTAAATGTGTAGAATTGAATCGAAATAAAATTTTATTACCAAAATCATTTATTTAAATGTGTACAGTGTGAAAATGAACTTTAGCAAGTTTACATTTTGGTCACTCAACTTCAAAAAGTTACAAAAAGTCATTGAACTATTCAGAAATTTTTATTTAAGTCACTGGGATTTTAATATTGTTGTTGTATGGTCTTCTTTGTTCGCATCGCCTGCACCAATCGAAAGCTTTTCTTCCCATTCTCTTCTATAGTTCATTTTTTTTTCCATGAAACAAATTTGAACACCACAAGTCTTCGAATCAAAATCCAACCAACTTATTCTTCGATCTTTGACAGTAACTGCTAGATCGATTTGGATCTATAGTATACTTTTCTACTCGTCGATGAGTACTGATCCACTATATCAATTGTTGAATTGTTGCTTAAAGCTCGCTAAATGAAAACTTTTAAATAATTCGGTGACTTAAATAAAAACATTCAATAGTTCAATGATCATTTTGTAAGGTTTTAAAATTTGGTGATAAAAATATAAACTTACTAATAGTTAGTGACATTAGGTGTAGTTTACCCTTGTTAAAAAAGGTGAAAATGAGGAGATTTTGAATTTATCAAGAGATGAGAGACGATAAAAAAAGGTAAACGAGACGATACGAGGGACGTGGATGTGACCGTGTGTAGTATAAATTTCATCACAAAGTGGGGACCACATAGTACCCGCCACACGACCCATACATCAACGAACCAACACTATATCAACACGTGGATGAGATGATAGAGCGCTCAGAAAAGGAGAGACATGGAAAATGGGGCGGTTTTAAGAAAGACAAAGAAAAGGACATGCTAGATTCTCTCTGTCTTTTTCAATTTTGTTGTTTAAGGGTTTATTAGTTTTTCTATTTTTATAATTTGGTCCCCTCGATTTTGGCCTTGAATATTCTTGATTATTCTTTTGAAAAACTTCCTCATTTCTTCTTATATCATTGGTCCACTTTCGCTTTAAAAAGTCGACCGAAAGCAATTTGGAAATCCAATTCATGAATCATTATTATTTTTTGTTTGATTAAATTGGAATATTAAAATATTTATTTATTTTGTAAATATTTGATATGACTGTTTGATAAATTTAGGCGAGAACATAATTTTCATTTATTATTTTAAAAAATAGTTCTTGATTGAAATACTGCCACGTATTTGGTCCAAATAAATTGGACAACCAAATTAAAGGCTCAAATTGAGGCAAAACTTTTGAATATAATCAAACAAGATAATATTTTTGAAAATATTTAAATAAAGGTTTTCAATGAATAATGATGTATTTAAAATAAATAATAATAGCTAAATCAAATATTATTTAAAACAAAAATATAATTTGGAAGCTGATATACATCATTAAAAGACTTTGATCTTATATTAATAAAGAAATAAATGCATAAAGAAAAGACTTGTCCTAATTTCGGTACCTTAAAAAGGATTGGTCTTTTATTCCTTTGACCTGATTCAACATTTCGCTTTTATAAAATATTTCAATATAGATATTTTATATATTTGTCATTAAAAGTAAATAAAAACATTTTTATAATTAATTAATAATTCAACCGGATCAAACTAGCCCAAATTCAAGAATATCTTATAAACCCAGACCTATTAGGCATTCTAAATAATCTGAAATATACAAAAAAAAAAAAAAATCAACCTTCTTTATGGTCATGATCCTTGGAACTTGTATTAGCATAGATGAAACATAAAATCTAAAGGTGAGAATACCATAAACAAATTAATCCCCATATGTTTGGATCAAAAAATAAATTGATTCTTTCTATTAAAAATTCCATACATTTCTACGGTTAAAAATTGACGTGATAAATGGAATAACTAAACACACTTGGCATGCCAAGTACACCTGATTTTGAGATACATGGACCAATTTTTAACCGTAGAGATGAATGCAATTTTGTAGTAGAAGAATCAATTTACTTTTTGATCTAATATATAGGGTCTAATTTACCCAATTTTTTAGTAGAAATGATAAAATATAATTTGATTTTTAGTACAAAGAGCTCCGTATTTTTACTGAAATCCAAAGCATGTAAACACAGAAAAGCAAGGTGACCAAATAGTTATAATTCTCCTTTTTTTGAACCTTGATGAGAGATACAAGAAGATTTTCGAAGGGAAATGTTGTGAATGTGAATCCCTTTAGAGGTCACAACTCAGTCACAAGGTGTACATAAAATATAAATAGAATCACATCAAATAATATGAACATTAGGATAGTAACATACCAGTCGTTCATATAAACTTCGGACATAAAGAAACTGAAATCTCCAGCGAGACCATAACCATCGTCTCATTCCATGCCGAAGTAATAGTGCAACAAGAACTGAAACCTCGCTGCTTAATTGAAGCCTACTGAGAACTGAAAATTTGAACAGATAAATAGAATTCAGTATCAACAATAAACTAAAACAAGCATAAACCGGAATTTATTAGAAACAACATATACCGGAATATATCGGAAACACAACATCAACGTCTAAAAGCATTTCCTTCTGATTCATAACGGCCTTGTGAATAATGCGCCCTACGACGGACGCTCTCTTCTATTGTTGAGCTTCCACCCTTCTCAGCACCATAAATGCTTCTATTGGCAGCATCCAAGAAGTTTTTGCCAACAGATGTGCTGGACAGTGTAGCCTCCTGAGCATCATTCTCCTCGGCCTTTTTCAACCGCTTCCACCTTTGCTCTTCATGCAACTCAGCATCCTCTTGCATTTCACGAAGCCGGGCAGCTCTCTCCTCTTCAGAAAGTTTATGGGAAACACCCCGGCGCTTGTTATCCCGAGGTCCAGTATCTCTATGGTCATAAGACCGTCGATCTTTTTCTTGATTTTTATCTGCATCTATACTTCGTGGAGCTTGAGAAGAATATTTATCACGCTTAGACTTGTCATGGCTCCTCTTATCAACATCTTGATCATCATATCCATATTTCTGCCTGCGGTGACTCTTCTCTTCCCTTTCTGTTTCCTTTAATTCATGTTCTGAATCTGATTCTGTTTTGCGATAGTGCCCCTCATAATCTGACCTCTTGCGATGGTGATTTTTATCTTTTTTGTCCTCCTTAGAAGTGTCATCTTCAGAATATGAATGCCGTTTAGACGATGAATGTTTCCGATGCTTGGAACTACTACGGTGATGCTTCTTACGGTGTTCCTTATGATCAGGGGATTTTTCCTTTTGTTTCTTCTCTACAACCTATTAAACCATTAACCAAAGCGGAAAAATGAGATTAGTAATTGCAACAGTAATTTCAAAGATCAATGGGTTCTCTACTCCTACTTAAAAGTACAATCATATTCACAATGAAACCTATAAGAACACACATTAAAAGCAATAGAATAGATGAATAACATACAGATTTGCGTATCATGGCCATTTGGACAGGGTTGTTCTTGATACGAGCAAGTGCTTCTTGTTCGCGCTGGCGAATCATAAGCAACGGATCTGAATGGAGCTTACGCCAGGTATCATTAGCCGAGTGAGGTTTGTCTTCAAACAACGCACCGGGCGCAGAAGAAGACTGGTTGGCATTACCATCAGTACCCGCCTTCGACCCCGGAAGGGCTTCTTCGAGAGCCTTGAAACCTCCACCTCCGCTACCTCCAGCAGCAGAGCTACTAGCACCTTTCCCAACAGCAAGTCCAGAATCGTAGAGAAAATCCAACCTCTCCTGCTTCCTACAAAATTTTTAAAAAAATTGAAATCGAATCAAAACCCTAAACCCTAATTTTCGAATCACAAAAAGGGGGAAACAAGGAAATAGACTTACGGGACAAGGCCAGCTTGTTCTTGGAGAAGACGGAACTCAGAGCGTTCCCTCTCTTCATGAATCTGCTTACGAAGCTCTTCCAATTTCTTCTGCTCAGCCTCGTGCTTTTGTTCCGCTTTCCACACGTTTTCGATGTTCCTCAAGCTACCGGTATGCCATCCTTTCTTGTTCAGAAACTTCAACGCCATTTTTCAGATACCAAATAATTACCCAATCCTCAATTACAATGAATTTTCAAATCTTCCCTAAACCAGATCCTCTGCAAGATTGAATAAAATTGACTGTAAACCCTAACCAATATCAAGTTGAATGAATTTGCAGTAAACCCTATAATCAAATCAAAATTAGAAATTATTGAAATTATAAATCTTTACTGAAATCAATTTCAATTTCAATTGCAAACAAAAAAACATACCTAAAAGGAAGCAGTCGATTGGAGAATTATGGAGTCTAATTGAAAAATGGATGTTTTGGTACTTGACACATTTGTTTAAATAAAAATTCATAATTTTATATATAAAAAAATAAATAGAATAAAAAATATTGGCGGTTCATGACTACAGCAATTTTCGGCCGAGCTGAAATATGGGTTCTTTTTCCTCATTGGATTGGGCTTGAGTCCACATTATAAAACTTTATTGGCTTAAATGCAAAGTTGGACCTCAAAGTATATTATTTTTTATTTAAGTTTCTAAAGGTTTTCTTTCGGTTAAAAGTGGTATCTAAATTAGACTTGTTCATGGGCCGAGCTATTCGTTCAAACCTGAAGATTGGCCCGAAATTTAGAAGGGTTTGGGCAAAAATATTAAGCTCGAAAAATAGATCTGGGTAAAATAATTAGGCTCGTTTAAAAAATGGGTCAAGCTCAGCCTTAAGCATTCAAGGCCCAAACCCAAACCGACCCATTTTCAAGTTTATAATACTTTATATTATGTAATTTATAACACATTAAAAAAATAAACATATACTAAATATATAATACTACTCTAATGTAAATATTAAAATAAT
This sequence comes from Gossypium raimondii, assembly GCF_025698545.1. Classification (NCBI taxonomy): domain Eukaryota; kingdom Viridiplantae; phylum Streptophyta; class Magnoliopsida; order Malvales; family Malvaceae; genus Gossypium; species Gossypium raimondii. Next base: position 581,127 of record NC_068567.1, on the reverse strand, counting down.
GTTAAGATGACTATATAAAAATTTTCAATAAATAAAAAAATGTATAAAATTATTAAATATTAAAATAATATAATATAAATATTTTTAAAAAAATTAAAAAATAATATGGGCGGGGCTAAATTGGGCTTGGGTTAGTCTTTTACAAACATGCGGGTTTGGGCCAAATTTTAGGCCCATATTCTTGGTCGGGTTTGGACAAACATAAAGTATATAAAATTCATGTTTATGTCCAGCCCGATTTCGATCTTAATCAGAATAGTGGTTTCAAAACCACAAATCCCAGTCAGAAAAATTTATAAATATTATTTTCTGTGTTTATAATTTGTGAATTAATATGTGTGAAAATTTCGTGATTTAATTTTACTGTTTGTGTGCTTAATTTGATAAAAGGACTAAATCGCATAAAGTGTAAAAGTTCTATTTTACAAGCTAAAGGTGTCTAAAGGCTATAGAATATTAATTGGAGGTCCCTAATGTGCAATTAGGCCTTCTTTAGGGTGGTGGCCGGCCATAGGGACAAAGAAAAGATTTGGTCAATTGGTTAGGTAAAAATTTGGTGACTAAATTGATTTTTATCATAAAATAAAGAAAAGAGTGATATCATCTTTTCTTCTCCACCTTCACCATCGAAAATTAGCAGCAAAATAGGGGTTTGAGAGCTCAAAAATTTCAGCAAGCTTTTCTCCTTACAAGTAAGTGTTTTGATGACCATTCTTTAATAATTTTTGTACTTTTGGAACCCTTGTAGCTTGAGCTAGCTAATGAGGGGACTATTTTGCAAAATGGTTGGAAGTCTAGGGTTTTTCCATGTGAGTCTTTATGTTGGTTGCTGCATTTTTATGGAAGAAAATGAGTCTTAGTTGTTAAATAAACAGCTTTTGTGAAAGGTGTTACCATGAAAACAACTAAAAGGACCTTTTTGTAAAGGTTATAAAATAGGTGTTAAATATGTGAAATAAATGACATGTATGGAATTATATGAGTCTAGGGAATATTCGGCCAAGCTATAGTGTGGTCAAATTTGGAATATTTTGTATTTTGTGAAATAGGGACTAAATTGTGAAAAATGTGAAATGTCAGGGGCAAAAGTGAAATTTACTTATTATGCGTTTTTGACTAAATTGGATGAAATTATGTTTGAATGAGTTTAATTTGAATATGTTTAGATCAAGAATTAAAGAAATCGGACTTGGATCGGGGGAAAACAAAAGTCGTCGATTAATCGTTCTGTTTCGGTTTATCGTTGTCCGAGGTAAGTTTATAAGCAAATAGATGATATAAATTATAAATAAATATTAGTTATATATATGCTGAAATGAAAACATGCAAATATATATGTAGCTGAATGTGTTTAAGTTCGGGTAACAGAAATAGACGTGGATGTGATTTACTGGTATTTAGCACTGAGTGTGCGAGTATGGAATAGCTATGGCTATACGAATGGCACTAAGTGTGCGAAATTAAAATGACAATGTTGAATAACGGGAACTAAGTGTGCGAAACAAAAATGACGATGTCGAATAACCGGCACTAAGTGTGCGATTCCAAGATCAATTTGGTTAAATAAGAGAGAGCACTAATTGTGCAACGTCATTATTAGCTTCGACAAATTATTTAGCACAAATTGTGCGGATCCAATGAATGATGAATGTGACATATAAGTACATGATATTACAAGTATGTAATTAGGGGTGTTCATTCGGTTAACCGACCGATTAACCGACCCGAAATAATATTAACCGAATTAACCGACCTTTCAAAATTTTTAACCGTTAACCGAACTGAAATTTTTTCAAAAAAATTAACCGAACCGAATTTTTTTCGGTTAATTCGGTCGGTTAACCGAATTAACCGAATTAACCGAATTGAATAACTACATAATTAAATTATTTTTAGACTTTTAGACTTTAGTTTTAAAATTTTATTTTTATTTATTAAATTATTTGTAATTTTTATGATTGGGTTGGGTTGGGTAATTGAGTTGGGTTGAATACTTGGGTTTGGATTGGGTTTAGGTGAATAGTGGACCTATTTATATATTATAATTTTATTTATTAATTTTTTCAATTAAACCGAAAAAATTCGGTTAATCGACCGGTTTCAAACTGAATTAACAGTTAACCGAAAAATCAAAAAATAATTAACCGACCCTCGACCGAAAAAATTCGGTTAACCGACCAATTATCCGAATTCGGTCGGTTAACTGAATTTTTTCGGTTTTACCCGAATTTTGCACACCCCTATATGTAATAGTTAAATAGTATATGATATCAAGGTAAGTTGGTTATTTCATTTGTGATACAAATTAGATGATGCAAATGAAAGTCTGTGTGTGTGTATTAAAGACTATATTTGGCCAAATGGTAAGGGTATGTGATATCAAAATTATGTTTTTTTTTATGCTTATATATATATGAATATGATTTGAATAATTCGGTTATGTGATTCTGAACTATTAATAGCATTGAATTGTTTATTTGCTTATGACTTACTAAGCTTTGATAGCTTACCATGCATATGTGTTTGCCTCGGTTTTATAGATTTTGGAAGTTAGTTGCAGGATCGGGGATTGTCAACGAAATCAATCACACTATCGTCCGTTATCAGTATCTATAAAAGTTAAACTTAAACTTATGGCATGTATAGTTTATTCTACTTTTTGGAACATATATTGAATGATGTATATATATATAATGAGCCATGCGAAAATGGCTTGTTTATTTTGATATGTATGGTTTCATGCTTGATTAAATTAAATAACATGGTTAATTGTTTGGATTGTGTTTCGAAAATGGTTGAAATAGGGAAGTAAAGTTATTTGATAATGATTAGCTATTGAGGTGGCTATTTAAGAATATGTTTAGTGTTATGTATGCCTAAATGCTAGTTAATACAAAGAAATTATGAGAGTAAAAAAAAAATTGCAATGGAATAGTTTTTTTTTCTTGGATAGCAGCAGTGATGTGATTTTGAAAAATTCACCGAGGATATTAGAAATGGAATTAGAGAGTGAATGAGGTATAGAATTAAAGCTTATCGAGTCTATTTTCATATGAAAGAAACGGTATAGGCAAATGAATTTTATATTATGAGATATTTGAATTTTAGTGAGATAGGGTCAGAATGATTTTGGAATCCCCTGTCCTGACTTTGGAAAATTATTAAAAACTGTACAGAAAGAATTATGAGTTATAATTTATATTTCTTGATTCCTAGTCTATTTTCAATAGAAACAAGCGGAAGCACCATATGAAATCTGTACAATGAGATAATTAATTTTTAGTGACGAGAAGTCAGAACTGTCGAACAGTGAAACAAGGGAGACTTTAACTAATAAACTGTACTAATTGGTCAACCCAAAAATTTTGAAAATTTTATGATAATAATGTATATGAGTATAGTTTTAGAAAAAATTTACGGATTTAAATTTCGAGTTTCGTAACTCGAGTTATAACTAATTTAGTGACTACGCGCAGTTCGACAGTTTTATTGTGAAAAGTGAAATAAATTATTTTTAATTTGTTTAAGTATTTGGAAAATTTTTAATGTTCCCGGTTTGGACCCGAACCGTTTTCATTGCATGTTTTAGGGTCTCGATGATCCTTTTTAGAGACATATTGATTGAACGTGAGTGAATTAATTTTAAAAGAAAATTTTTATGCTCCGATTTAGTAAGTTAAGTTAGGTAACGCTTCGTGCTCGATTCCGGCAATGGTCTCGGGTAAGGGGTGTTACACCGAACCTGGCCCATGAGCACCTCTAAATCTAAGGTATCAATTTTATCTCATTTTATCCTAAAACACGACAATGGCCAATAAGAATGTGACATATGGCATGTTTTTATTGGATTTCATACTTAGATAAAATGAGATGAAATTGATAGTTTAGGTACTATTTTTAACAGAAAAAAAATTAAACACCGAAGTGCAAAAAACAATATAATTTAGGTATAATATTGTAGTTAAGCCATGAAAAGGAAAAAAGATTTCAGAACTACACCAACTTTCGTTTGTGCGAGAATTACATATTTAAATCAAAATCGAGTTTAATATATACAATTGTTTTTTTATTTCTTATATTTACAAATGATTAATCCAAATTTAGTTAAATACCCTATTTTGATTTGCATATATATTTAGTACAGCTCACGTGCCACTGATAGTAGCAAACCATTGCCATATATATACACACACTATCAATAGACAATTCCTGTGACTCGAACTTACAACATGAGTATAGAGATAAACATTTTTTGCATGGACTGAATTTTATAATATTTAAACTTAAATATTATTTAATATTTATATTATAATTTTATAATTTTAATATTTATATGATATATAAAAAATAAAAAATAAAATGTTATAAAATTGAAAATTTGATACAAAGGGAACAAGTGGTTATATTGCTGCCATTAGTAATATTTTGACTTCTTTTATAATATTTCAGAATTCATCCTTGTCTCTATCAATGCTTATTATGTCAAGAGATAAGAAACAACAATGTTAAAAATCTAACCTGATTTCAACCCTTAATTAATCAAAATTTAATACGGAATGAAGTAAAAAGAAATATATGTGATTAGAGTTGTCCATGTGTCTGGCTGGGTTTCAACAAAATTTTAGGTTCTGCCCGAAAATGATTGTAAATTTTTACCCAAACCAGGCCTAGATTATATATGCTAACCTTGGGCTTGGACCGACCTGACCTATATTAAAACTTATAATCTAGATACATTGTGAGGTATCGACACCTTAGAGAAGGTATCGGCGCTCAAGCAATTTTTCTTTAATTTTCAAAACATCTAACCTTAAAACAGTATTGATACCAGGCAGGGTATCGATACTTTTGTGAAAGTACAAATACTTTGTTAAGGGTATCGATACTTTGAGACATGTATCCGGGCCAAGCTCGGGGCCGAAAAAACTTTACATAGGACTCAACCTATCTTCTAAACAAGCCTTATTTTTTTGTCGAAACCCATCGTTTAAGCTTACATTTTTTTTCCAAATATTTTCATTTTTCAGACAGATCTTCGAGTCGGGCTGTACAAGTCTACGTATGGTATGTGGTAGAAGAATATTTTTGAATTATTTAACGTTTGAGCCCAAAAGGTATCATTATCATGGAGGGGATGGCTGGTTGAATAATTTTAGATTCACTTAAGGAACATTTGTTTGTATTCGGTCTAAAGTTGAAAATATATATTGCCTATATTTCGTGTGGATGAAATCATCTTATCTATATTTTTCTGAGATCCTATGATCAAAATCCTCATTGATTGATATTTAAAAACATATTTAATATGTGTCAACTCAGTATTGATTCGATTGGCATGAACATTATTGACAATGTAGGACGACGTGAGTTCGAGAATGTTAAAGCGTATTTATTCACTGATTTAAGGGTTAGGGGTTATAAATAATTCTATACATGGTTTATTCACTTCTTTGATACATTATTGTATCAAAAAATATACTCGACCGGTTATGAAGAAAAACAACTCAAAGAAAAGCTCATTATTATTTTTTGTTTCCTTATAAGTGGGGCGGTAGAGCTCTATCCATTGACATGATATAATCTTTTTTTTCCATCCACTCCTTTTAAGATTAGTCGTGGTCTTACCCACTTTACCAATAGTGGTATTTTATCTATTAATTTCATTGACACATTCCTATATAAACAGCATACTCCAGTATTCTTGAAGATCATAAATTATATTGGAGAACAAAAGCAAATGGAGAAAAAAGCTAACAAAAGGGGTCATGTATTGGTCATTCCTTATTCGACGCAAGGCCATATTAACCCAATGCTTCAATTCTCCAAACGCTTATCCTCCAAAGGACTCAAAGCAACCTTTGCCACCACTGTCTTCATCTCTGAAACCATGAAACCCGAATTGCTCAACTCCGAAATCGATTTCGACACGATATCAGACGGTTGTGATAAAGAGGGATTCTTCGCACTCGGGGATATTGACGATTACCTTGTACGATTACAAGCTGTTGGGTCAAAAACCTTGACCGAACTTATCATAAAGCATAAGAACTCACCTCATCCTATTGATTGCATACTCTATGACGCTTTCCTTCCATGGGTTCTTGATGTTGCCCAACAATTTGGTATTGTTGGAATCGCTTTTTTTACGCAGGCGTGCGCTGTGGATTACATATATTATTATGTTCATAATGGGCTTTTGAGTCTTCCGATTTCATCGTCAATGATGCCAATTGTCATTCCCGGGTTGCCGTTGCTTGATCTTCGAGACATGCCATCATTTATCTATGTTGTGGGTTCGTATCCATCTCATTTCAAGTTGGTGTTGAATCAATTCTCTAATATAGACAAAGCTGATTTCATTTTAGTTAATACCTTCTACAAGTTGGAACAAGAGGTTAGTTTACTTTTAACTATACAAAGCTCTCTCTCTCTCTCTCTCTCAATTTTCTTCTCAATTATAGGACTTGATTGAGTTCTGCTCTAATAATTTTGGGCTTAGTTAATAATAACTTCAATTAATAATAATTTTCGATGTCAATCGTATCAATATAAATTAATAGTATTTAAATATTTCATTTTATTATTATACTAAATTTATCTTTTTTCTAGAAATTCAAGCGTTTAATATATCATTTAGTATTAAGTTTAGTTTCAAATTTGGTATTTAAGTTTTTTCTTTTCAATTTGATATTTAAGTTTAATTTCAATATTCAATTTGGTATTTAAACCAAATGACATCATATTGCCTAATGAATCTTTGACTTGTGTTTTCTTGTAGAAAAACACAAATACCTAACTGGGACAAAAAAAAAACTCAGGTATCAAATTGAACATTTAAGCCAAACTTAAGTACCAAATTGAGACAAAAAAAATCTTTATTCACCCGGGTGGTAGTGATAGCTAGAGAACTGGTTTCAAAACCCTAACTAAAACCTAGACTTATACATGGGCCGAGTCACCCAGTTCAACCCGAAGGGCAGCCCGAAAAGTGAGAAGATTTTGGGAAAATATAAGCCCGAAAAATGGGAAAGCTTTTTTTTGCCTAGGCTCGGCACGAATTTGTAAAAAAAAAAGCTTTTGCTATTTTATCACTGTTTTTTATTGATTTGTTATTATTTCGCTATTATATTGTTACTATTTTTAAAAGTATAAAAACCAAAATGCAGCAAGTGGTATAAGGACATGCAAGGTACTTTTACCATTTTGTAACGATCTCTTTGCTATAAACAGGTTGTTGATTCAATGTCGAAGGTGATGACTCAACCATTGTTAACGATAGGCCCAACAATCCCATCCATGTGTGTAGATAAAAGACTTGAAAACGACAAAGATTACGATCTCAATCTCTTTAAACTAGACTCTACCAGTACATGTTGGCTAACCACCAAGCCACCATGCTCGGTCGTTTACGTCTCATTTGGAAGCTTGGCTAACCTAACCAGCAACCAAATGAAGGAACTCGCATGGGGTTTAAAGCAAACTGGGTTTCATCTCTTGTGGGTGGTTCGGTCTTCCGAGTTACCGAAAGTCCCACACGGGTTCATTGAGGAAATGGGTGATAAAGCATTGATAGTTACTTGGATACCACAAACCGAGGTACTTGCGAATGAGGCCATAGGGTGTTTTTTCACGCATTGTGGGTGGAACTCGACGATTGAGGCCTTGTGTTTGGGGGTACCGATGGTGGCGATGCCACAGTGGGCCGACCAAACCACGGATGCTAAGCTAGTTGAGGATGTTTGGAAAGTTGGGGTTCGAGTTAATGTGAGGGAGGATGGGATTGTGAGTGGAGATGAAATAGAGAGGTGTATTAGACAAGTGATGGAAGGGGAACAAGGGATTGAAATGAAAAGAAATGCTATGAAATGGAAGGAATTGGCTGTGGAAGCAGTGTGCGAAGGTGGAAGTTCGGACAAGAATATTGATGAATTGGTCTCTAAAATATTGGCACGATGTAAATAGGGTTAGTGTTCTTAGTAAACAAAATACTTAAAATCACAAATCCGAGACTTAGTTCAATTGATTTATGCAATAACACATATTATATGTTATTAGAAAATAGGTAAAAACTAGAGTGACTCAATTATGATCAAATTGAACACAAATTTCACTCAAAATTTCTTAAATCGATATGATTATTCGGCTCTGGTACAATGGATGTAAAGAGTTCTCAAAATTCCTGATAAACATTTTTTGCATGGACTGAATTTTATAATATTTAAGCGTAAATATTATTTAATATTTATATTATAATGTTATATTTTTAATATTCATATGACATATAAAAATAAAAATAAAATGTTATAAAATTGAAAATTTGATACAAAGGAACAAGTGGTTCTATTGCTGCCATTAGTAATATTTTGACTTCTTTTATAATATGTACTGGATTCATCATTGTCTCTATCAATGCTTATTATGTCGAGAGATAAGAAACTTATATCTTTGTTTTAAAATTCAAATTTTATAAACGGAGACAACGATGTTAAAAGAGTTTTGCTTCTTATTTAAAAATTTAACTCTAAATTAATCAAAATTTAATACGGAACGAGGTAAAAAGAAATATATGTGATTAGAGTTATCCATGTGTCAGGCCGAGTTTCAACAAAATTTTAAGTTCAGCCCAAATTGGGTGTAAATTTTTACCCAAACCCGGCCTAGATTATATATGCTAACCTCGGGCCCGGACTGACCTGACCTGTATTAAAACCTATAATCTCGATACATTATGTGGTATCAACACCTTAGAGAGGGTATCGACACTCAAGCAATTTTTCTTTAATTTTCAAAACATCTAACCTTAAGCAGGGTATCAATACTTTTGTGAAAGTACAAATACTTTGTTAAGGGTATCGATGCTTTTAGACATGTATCTGGGCCAGGCTCGGGGCCAAAAAACTTTACCTAGGACTCAACCCGTTTTCTAAACGAGCCTTATTTTTTTACCGAAACTCATCTTATAAGCAATTAAGCTTATATTTTTATCCAAATATTTTTATTTTTCGGACAGACCTTCGGGTCGGGCTGTACAAGTCTACGTATAGTATGTGGTAGAAGAATATTTGTTGAATTATTTAACGTTTTAACCCAAAAGGTATCATTATCATGAAAGGGATGGATGGTTCAATAATTTTAGATTCAATCAAGGAACATTGTTTGTATTCGGTGTAAAGTTGAAAATATTGCCTATATTTTGTGTGGATGAAATCATCTTATCTATATTTTTCTGAGATCCTATGATCAAAATCCTTCCACACTTGTAAACCTATATATCGTTTTATTTTTTACTCATATTTTGATATTGATTGATATTTCAAAATATATTTAATATGTGTCAATTCAGTATTGGTTCGATTGGTGTGAATATTATTGGCAATGTAGGACGACGTGAGTTCGAGTGTGTTGAAACGCGTTTATTCACTTATTTAAGGGTTAGGAGTTATTAATAATTCTATACATTGTATCAAAAAATATACTCGATCGGTTATGAAGATAAACAACTCAAAGAAAAGCTCGTTACTTTATTGTTTCCCTATAATTGGGACGATAGAGCTCTATCCATTGATATGACATAATCCTTTTCCCATCCACTCCTTTTAAGATTAGTCGTGGTCTTACACACTCTACCAATATAAATAGCATACTCCAATATTCTTGAAGATCATAAATTATATTGGAGAACAAAAACCAATGGAGAAAAAAGCTAACAAAAGGGTTCATGTATTGGTCATTCCTTATCCAAGCCAAGGCCATATTAACCCAATGCTTCAATTCTCCAAACGCTTATCCTCCAAAGGACTCAAAGCAACCTTTGCCACCACTGTCTTCATCTCCGAAACCATGAAACCCGAATTACTCAACTCCGACATCGATTTCGACACAATTTCAGACGGTTGTGATAAAGGCGGATTCTTACAAGTCGAGAGTGTTGATGATTACCTTGTACGATTACAAACTGTTGGGTCAAAAACCTTGACCGAACTTATCATAAAGCATAAGAACTCACCCCATCCTATTGATTGCATACTCTATGATGCTTTCCTTCCATGGGTTCTTGATGTTGGCCAACAATTTGGTATTGTTGGAATCGCTTTTTTTACGCAGGCGTGCGCCGTGGATTACATATATTATTATGCTCGTAACGGGCTTTTGAGTCTTCCGATTTCATCGTCAATGATGCCAATTGTCATTCCCGGGTTGCCGTTGCTTGATCTTCGAGACATGCCGTCATTTATCTATGTTGTGGGTTCGTATCCATCTTATTTCGAGTTGGTGTTGAATCAATTCTCTAATATAGACAAAGTTGATTTCATTTTAGTTAATAGCTTCTACAAGTTGGAACAAGAGGTTAGTTTACTTTTAACTATATAAGGCTCTCTCTCTCTCTCTCTCTTTTCTTCTCAATTTTAGGACTTGATTGAGTTCTGCTCTAATATTTTTGGGCTTAGTTAATAATAACTTCAATTAATAATAATTGTCGATGTCAATCGTATCAATATAAACTAATAGTATTTAAATATTTCATTTTATTATTATATTAAATTTATCTATTTTTTGAGAAATTCAAGCGGTTAATATATCATTTAGTATTGAGTTTAGTTTTAAATTTGGTATTTTAAGGGTTTTTTTCAATTTGATATTTAAGTTTAATTTCATTTTTCAATTTGGTATCCAAACCAAATGACATCATATTGCTAATGAATGTTTGACATGTGTTTTCTTGTAGCAAAACATAGATACCTAATTGGGACAAAAAAAACTTAGGTATCAAATTGAATATTTAAGCTAAACTTAAGTGCCAAATTGAGACAAAAAAATATTTCTATTCACCCCGGTGGCAGTGATAGCTAGAGAATTGGTTTCAAAACCCTAACTAAAACCTAGACTTATCCATGAGCCGAGTCACCCAGTTCAACTCGAAGGCCAGCTTGAAAAGTGAGAAGATTTGGGCAAAAATATAATCCCGAAAAATGGGAAAGCTTTTTTTTGCCTAGGCTCGGCACGAATTTGTAAAAAAAATATTTTTGTTACTATTTTATCACTGATTTTTATTGTTTTGTTATCATTTCACTATTATATTGTTACTATTTTTAAAAGTATAAAAACAAAAATGCATCAAGTGGTATAGGGACATGCAAGGTACTTTTACCATTTTGTAATGATCTCTTTGATATAAACAGGTTGTTGATTCGATGTCGAAGGTGATGACTCAACCATTGTTAACGATAGGCCCAACAATCCCATCCATGTATTTAGATAAAAGACTTGAAAACGACAAAGATTACGATCTCAATCTCTTTAAACTAGACTCTACCAGTACATGTTGGCTAACCACCAAGCCACCATGCTCGGTCATTTACGTCTCATTTGGAAGCATGGCTAACCTAACCATCGACCAAATGAAGGAACTCGCACGGGGTTTAAAGCAAACTGGGTTTCATTTCTTGTGGGTGGTTCGGTCTTCCGAGTTACCGAAAGTCCCACACGGGTTCATTGAGGAAATGGGTGATAAAGCATTGATAGTTACTTGGATACCACAAACTGAGGTACTTGCGAATGAGGCCATAGGGTGTTTTTTCACGCATTGTGGGTGGAACTCGACGATTGAGGCCTTGTGTTTGGGGGTACCGATGGTGGCGATGCCGCAGTGGACAGACCAAACCACGGATGCTAAGCTAGTTGAGGATGTTTGGAAAGTTGGGGTTCGAGTTAATGTGAGGGAGGATGGGATTGTGAGTGGAGATGAAATAGAGAGGTGTATTAGACAAGTTATGGAAGGGGAAGAAGGGATTGAAATGAAAAGAAATGCTATGAAATGGAAGGAATTGGCTGTGGAAGCAGTGTGTGAAGGTGGAAGTTCGGACAAGAATATTGATGAATTGGTCTCTAAAATATTGGCACGATGTAAATAGGGTTAGTGTTCTTAGTAAACAAAATATTTAAAATCACAAATTCGAGACTTAGTTGAAGTGATTTATGCATTAACGCATATTATATGTTATTAGAAAATAGGTAAAAGCTAGAGTGATTCAATTATGATCAAAACACAAATTTCACTCAAAATGTCTTAAATCGATATGATTATTCAGCTCTCTTTGGTACAATGTATGTAAAGAGGGTTTAAGCAAAAATATTAGGTTCGAAAAATAGGTCTGGGAAAAATAATTAGGCTCGTTTAAAGTATGGGTCGAGCTCAGGCTTAAATATTCAAGGCTCAAGCCCAACCCGACCCATTTTCAAGGTTTTAATACTTTATATTATGTTATTTATAACACATTAAAAAATAAACATATACTAAATATATAATACTACTCTAATGTAAACATTAAAATAATGTTAAGATGACTATATAAAAATTTTCAATAAATAAAAAATGTATAAAATTATTAAATATTAAAATAAGATAAAATAATATAAATATTTTTAAAAAAATCAAAAAAATAATATGGGCGGGGCTAAATTGGACTTGGGTTAGCCTTTTACAATTTTACGGGTTTGGGCAAAATTTTAAGCCCATATTCTTGGCCGGGTTTGGACAAACATAAAGTATATTAAAATCATGCTTATGCCTAGCCCGAACCTGGCCCATAGCACCTCTAAATCTAAGCTATCAATTTTATCTCATTTTATTCCAAAACATGACAATGGCCAATAAGAATGTGACATATAGCATGTTTTTATTGGATTTCATACACCATTTTGGGTAAAATGAGATGAAATTGATAGTTTAGGTACTATTTTTAACAAAAAAATAAATTAAGTAACGAAGTAAAAAAAAAATTTAGGGTCTAATATTGTAGTTAAGCCAACAATATTATTCAATAATTGTTGCATGAAAAGGAAAAAAGATCTCAAAACTACACCAACTTTCGTTTGTGCGAAAAATATCATTTTATATTTACATATTGTATAAGCAAAGAATTTCGTATTTAAATCAAAATCGAGTTTCATATATACAATTATTTTTATTTCTTATATTTATAAATGATTAATCCAAATTTGGTTAGGTACCCTATTCTGACTTGTATATATATTTAGCATAGCTCACGTGCCACTGATAGTAGCAAACCATTGCCATATATATACACACTATCAGTAAACAATTCTTGTGACTCGAACTTACAACATGAGTATAGAGATAAACATTTTTTGCATGGACTGAATTTTATAATATTTAAACTTAAATATTATTTAATATTTATATTATAATGTTATATTTTTAATATTCATACGATATGTAAAAAAAATAAAATTGAACATGTTATAAAATTGAAAATTTGATACAAAGGGAACAAGTGGTTCTATTGCTGCCATAATTAGTAATATTTTGGACTTCTTTTATAATATTTCAGGGTTCATCCTAGTCTCTATCAATGCTTATTATGTTGAGAGATTAGAAACTTATATCTTTGTTTTAAAATTCAAATTTTATGAACGGAAACAGCAATGTTAAAAGAGTTTTACTTCTTATTTAGAAATCTAGCGTGATTAGAGTTGTTCATGTGCTGAGCCGAGTTTTAACAAAATTTTAGGTTCGGCTCAAAAATGGGTGTAAATTTTTACCCAAACCGGCCTAGATTATATATGCTAACCCCGGGCCCGGACCGGCTTGACCTGTATTAAAACTTATAATCTCGATACATTATGAGGTATCGACACCTTAGAGAGAGTATCGACACTCAAGCAATTTTTCTTTAATTTTCAAAACATCTAACCTTAAAACGGTATTGATACCAGGCAGGGTATTGATACTTTTGTGAAAGTACAAATACTTTGTTAAGGGTATCGATACTTTTAGACATGTATCCAGGCCAAGCTCGGGGCAAAAAAAAACTTTACTTAGGACTCAACCCGTTTTCTAAACGAGCTTAATTTTTTTGCCGAAACTCATCTTTTAAGCTTATATTTTTATCCAAATATTTTCATTTTTCGGACAGACCTTCGGGTCGGGCTGTACAAGTCTACGTATGTGGTAGAACAATATTTGTTGAATTATTGAACGTTTGAACCCAAAAGGTATCATTATCATGAAAGGGATGGATGGTTCAATAATTTTAGATTCAATCAAGGAACATTGTTTGTATTCGGTGTAAAGTTGAAAATATTGCCTATATTTTGTGTGGATGAAATCATCTTATCTATATTTTTTTGAGATCCTATGATCAAAATCCTTCCACACTTGTAAACCTATATATCGTTTTATTTTTTACTCATATTTTGATATTGATTGATATTTAAAAATATATTTAATATGTGTCAATTCAGTATTGGTTCGACTGGCGTGAATATTATTGGCAATGTAGGACGATGTGAGTTCGAGTGTGTTGAAACGCGTTTATTCACTTATTTAAGGGTTAAGGGTTATAAATAATTCTATACATTGTATAAAAAAATATATTTGATCGGTTTTGAAGATAAACAACTCAAAGAAAAGCTCGTTACTTTTTTTTGTTTCCCTATAATTGGGGCTATAGAACTCTATCCATTGATATGACATAATCCTTTTTCCATCCACTCCTTTTAAGATTAGTCGTGGTCTTACACACTCTACCAATATAAATAGCATACTACAGTATTCTTGAAGAACATAAATTATATTGGAGAACAAAAACAAATGGAGAAAAAAGCTAACAATAGGGGTCATGTATTGGTCATTCCGTATCCGACCCAAGGCCATATTAACCCAATGCTTCAATTCTCCAAACGCTTATCCTCCAAAGGACTCAAAGCAACCTTTGCCACCACTGTCTTCATCTCCGAAACCATGAAACCCGAATTACTCAACTTCGACATCGATTTCGACACGATATCAGATGGTTGTGATGAAGGCAGATTCTTTGAAGTTAGGAGTATTGACGATTACCTTGTACGATTACAAACTGTTGGGTCAAAAACCTTGACCGAACTTATCATAAAGCATAAGAACTCACCCCGTCCTATTGATTGCATACTCTATGATGCTTTCCTTCCATGGGTTCTTGATGTTGCCCAACAATTTGGTATTGTTGGAATAGCTTTTTTTACGCAGGCGTGCGCTGTGAATTACATATATTATTATGCTCGTAACGGGCTTTTGAGTCTTCCGATTTCATCGTCAATGATGCCAATTGTCATTCCCGGGTTGCCGTTGCTTGATCTTCGAGACATGCCGTCATTTATCTATGTTGTGGGTTCGTATCCATCTTATTTCGAGTTGCTGTTGAATCAATTCTCTAATATAGACAAAGCTGATTTCATTTTAATTAATACCTTCTACAAGTTGGAACAAGAGGTTAGTTTACTTTTAACTATAGAAAGCGCTCTCTCTCTCTCTTTTCTTCTCAATTATAGGACTTGATTAAGTTCTGCTCTAATAATTTTGGGCTTAGTTAATAATAACTTCAATTAATAATAATTGTCGATGTCAATCGTATCAATATAAATTAATAGTTTTTAAGTATTTCATTTTATTATTATACTAAATTTTTCTTTAGAAAAACACAGATACCTAATTGGGACAAAAAAAACTCAGGCATCAAATTGAACATTTAAGCCAAACTTAAGTACCAAATTGAGACAAAAAAATATCTCTATTCACCCCGATGGTAGTGATAGCTAGAGAGTTTCAAAACCCTAAACTAAAACCTAGACTTATCTATGGGCCGAGTCACCTAGTTCAACCTGAAGGCCAACCCGAAAAGTGAGAAGATTTGGGCAAAAATATAAGATCGAAAAATGGGAAAGCTTTTTTTTGCTTAGGTTCAGCACGAATTTGTAGAAAAAAAATGTTGCTATTTTATCACTGATTTTTATTGTTTTGTTATCATTTCGCTATTATATTGTTACTAGTTTTAAATGTATAAAAACCAAACTGTAACAAGTGGTATAGGGACATGCAATGTACTTTTATACCATTTTGTAATGATCTCTTTGCTATAAACAGGTTGTTGACTCGATGTCGAAGGTGATGTCTCAACCACTGTTAACGATAGGCCCAACAATCCCATCCATGTATTTAGATAAAAGACTTGAAAATGACAAAGATTACGATCTCAATCTCTTTAAACTAGACTCTACTAGTACATGTTGGCTAACCTCCAAGCCACCATGCTCGGTCGTTTACGCCTCATTCGGAAGCTTGGCTAACCTAACCAGTGACCAAATGAAGGAACTCGCACGAGGTTTAAAGCAAACTGGGTTTCATTTCTTGTGGGTGGTTCGGTCTTCCGAGTTATCGAAAGTCCCACACGGGTTCATTGAGGAAATGGGTGATAAAGCATTGATAGTTTCTTGGATACCACAAACCGAGGTACTTGCGAATGAGGCCATAGGGTGTTTTTTCACGCATTGTGGGTGGAACTCGACGATTGAGGCCTTGTGTTTGGGGATACCGATGGTGGCGATGCCGCAGTGGACCGACCAAACCACGGATGCTAAGCTAGTTGAGGATGTTTGGAAAGTTGGGGTTCGAGTTAATGTGAGGGAGGATGGGATTGTGAGTGGAGATGAAATAGAGAGGTGTATTAGACAAGTTATGGAAGGGGAAGAAGGGATTGAAATGAAAAGAAATGCTATGAAATGGAAGGAATTGGCTGTGGAAGCAGTGTGTGAAGGTGGAAGTTCGGACAAGAATATTGATGAATTGGTCTCTAAAATATTGGCACGATGTAAATAGGGTTAGTGTTCTTAGTAAAAAGAATATTTAAAATGACAAATCCGAGACTTAGTTCAATTGATTTATTCAATAACATATATTATATGTTATTAGAAAATAGGTAAAAGCTAGAGTGATTCAATTATGATCAAAACACAAATGTCATTCAAAATCTCTTAAATCGATATGATTATTCGGCTCTCTTTGGTACAATGCATGTAAAGAGGGGTGATGTGTTAAATAATACTCATGTATTGAAAATAGACCTTACCATATAAGGTATTTGGCTGTTGAAAATTTGATATCTATTACTCTTCGTATCTTGTATTTAGTAAGAAGTAAAATATAAGTGTTATTTGTGAATCTGCCATCTTACCCTTAAAATCTATATATTCATATAATCACTCATAAGTAAACACAACCAACACCCAG
Organism: Gossypium raimondii; assembly: GCF_025698545.1. Classification (NCBI taxonomy): domain Eukaryota; kingdom Viridiplantae; phylum Streptophyta; class Magnoliopsida; order Malvales; family Malvaceae; genus Gossypium; species Gossypium raimondii. Next base: position 564,062 of record NC_068567.1, on the reverse strand, counting down.
ACAAAAACACTACAGAATCACCCAATTCCTGATAAAAAAATCATGTGGGCAGTTGATAAAATATCATAAAGAGTTCCAACATTGGGTCATCATTTTTCTGATGTATTGAACATCCTTTTTATGAGTTACTTATGCCATTTTATTTTGGTATCTCATATGTTTCTGGCATGGTGACAAGAGGAGTTTACCTTTCATCATTTGTTTCTGTTTTGTCAAAAAGTCAAAGAAGAAGATTGTTGAGACCTTAAATGTCTTGGTGTTGATGTTTCAACCCATGTTCGAACAGCTCTTTGATCTGCTTGTTTATTCTCGCGTTCGAACAAATTTTATACAAATCTTTGGACAATAACCTGAACATAGCATAAGCAGTTTTACTTTGACCTCCATAATTCAATTCTCTATAAACAAATGACCCTTAGAATATGTTTTATCCCTACAGTGATCGAGATTGGCTAAAGAAAATATTGGTGATCAACTTACCTTATCCCATAAAGTTTATCTTTATTTTTTGAGTCATTTACTTGGTGATTAAGTTGTCGATTTTACTTGGCTTAGAAGGCTTTATTTTGAGATAAATAAGAGATTCTTTTATAACTTTACCACTGAGTTGCGATTCGATTGATGATGAACACCAACTCAATTAAAATCTTAAATATAATATAGAACACTAGGAGAATTATTCTTTACATTGTAGATGAAATAAAAATACTCCACAAGCAAATCTAAGACATATGCACGTAGCCATGTGACCTTTTCTGAGGGTTTTTTTTTTTTTTTTGTAAACACAATATTGCTTGTGAAGTCTTTTTCTTCTTAAAAAGAGAAAAACCAGTGATCCTGTTATAATCAAAACACAACCTATATAGCCAATGAGGGCTGCCCTTTAACTACTACAATAAAAATTCATTAATCAATTGATTTTTTCATTCTAAAATTGCTTTTAAAATCTTTCCAAAATAGAGATGAATGATGCAAATAGTAGATATTTTTATTTACCAAACACAAATCATAGCATAAATTAAATGCTGCAATTCTTTAAGAACTTACCCCTCAAAAAAGCCTAATCACCAGCATCAAGTTCAAGCAAAAGCTTTTCGTTTCCTTCAACAAGCTCCTAGTTTGAAGAAGATGAAAGCACAAATATTAGCATGGAAAGATTAACACCATTACCAGTTTGTCCAATGCTTGTGCTAAGCTCTTTGAGAAACGAATAAACAAATCAGCTCCAAAATCAGGCCTTTCAGAGAGCTGCATTATGTGTACGATCCTGGGGCAGTTAATGCCATATATTATCATTTGACTTTTGGAGTTTTGGGGTCCCTTTTTATGAGTCCATTGCTCCATTTTCTTTGAACATTATGCTGGAGATGATTCATCAATTGTTTATAACTCCGCTCCGTATCCATGTAAATCGAACCTCATTGTTAATCAGTTGTCAGAATTTCCTAGAAGCAAGATGGCTCTTCTGCAACACTTCAGATAAGCTGGAAGAAGAAGAAATGAGCCCTGTATGCTCATTCATATTCGAAAATACTAATCTTTGCAGTATGAAAGATGTGGTGGGCAGAAAGAAGGGATAAATATCAAAACTATACATGAACTTTGATTTTATGTTATTTTATACATGAAATTTTAATTTGATTAAATTCTCACAAATCACAAACAACAATATCGGAGTAGCACCATTTTATGTTATTATATTGCATACACAAACAATTATAATAATCTAATATGAAAATAAATGTGCGCATTCATTTCTTTAAATGTGTACAATTGAATCAAATCGAAGTTTCATGAATACACATGAACCACAATTCGAGTTTCATGTGAAAAAAGTTCATGTATCAAAATTGCACATTGGACCAAAGTCCATGTATAAATTATATATTTATCCCTCAAAAGAATGCAGATGAAGTTCTAAATCGGGGAAAATCAGTTACAAGAAACCGGAAATAGATATATGATTAAAACGAAAATTACCTAATAATCATCATCACCATCACTAGAACTGGAGCTATCATCTTCAGGTTTGCTTTCCATAGAGCCTAAACCTCCTACAGAGATTTTAAACAAAGCAGTTATGCATGGTATAACAGCAATTACTATATGCAATCAAATAAGGCGACTTACTTGTTCTATCAGAAGCCAACATCCAATCTTGAAGACAAACCAATGCTTGTAACATCTTTGGTTTTAAAGAGCTACGATCAGTGCTAATCACTTGGGGACTAATGTCAAATGCACTGTCAGAAGCAATGGTGGACACTGGAATGGTTAAAACATCGCGGGCCATTTTTGAAAGCTCTGGATACCTCAAGGAACATAAAGTCCAATATTCCAAGACATCTATTTCACTGTTTAGATCATGGCTTGGTTCTTCTAAATAAAGGTCGAGTTGAGACTTCTCCACTTGAGTTCGGAACCTGGCACTTTGAAAGGTTTCATAGTCTTCAAACCCATCGTTATTGTCTTTATCATTGGATATTTTACTGGCAGCAGTTGATAATAAGGTAGTCTGAGAAGGGCGTGCTGAATTTTGCATGTATTCATCAAACAAGCCATACAAAGTGTTAACGCTTACACTAACATATTTCTGAGCACCACTACCATACAGTTTGGTGTAACAATATTCAACAAACTTAATCTTGCATCTAGGATCCAAAATCGCAGCACATGACAAGATCAAATTATAAGCTGACCAGTATTGGTTCAATTTTGAGTGCATTTCTCTGACCATGCGAGTCATGAAATTTTCTGGACCTCTAACCATATCAAATAAGCGACTATGAACTTTCCATGCTGCTTTGAAATACAAATTTGAAGTCGGCTGTCTGTTTCTAAAAAATACACACGTCACCTCGTAAAAGACTTTCAGAAATTTGTATAAGACACTCAACTTTTCCCACTCATCTTCTGATAATTTGTGTAGAAAGTTTTTGTCTTGTTCTGCCAAGTACATGAATGCATTGTTATAACAGAAAGCAACTTCTATCATGTTATATGTGGAATTCCATCTGGCAGGGGTATCGAGACACAACTTTCTTTGAGTATCCAAGTTCAAAGTCTTAGCAATTATGTAAAAGTTCTTCTTCCTATGGGGAGATTGCTGCACATACTTAATACCGAGTCTCAACTTTGCAATGATATCAACAACTAGGTTCAAACCAGCTTGCACAATCGAATTCAAAATGCGAAAGAAACAGCTGACATGAAAAAACACACCCTTACAAGGGAGATACTTTTTTGCAGCAAGTCGTGATCTCAGCATGTCAGCCACACAATCATCACTCGACAAATTCTCCAGCGTAACACTGAAAACCTTGTGCTCGATGTTCCATTGAACCATACACAAAGCTATCTCATCAGCAACAGACAAACTATCATATGGAGGAGGCATAAGCTTGAAACTTAAAATCCTCTTCTGCAACCTCCATTCATGGTCAATGAAATGCGTGGTGACACAATTGAAATGATCATCGGAATCGGATTTCCATGTGCTGGATGTCAAACAAATCCGACCAGGACATGTTGCTAACAATTCACGAATATTCTCTCTCTCCTTCACGTATATGGAAATTATATCCCTTTTAATAGAACTCCTACTCAGCACCGGAAATTCAGGACATGCAGCACTCAATAAACGTCTAAAACCCGCATCTTCAACCACACTGAATGGTTGTTCATCAACAATGATCATCATTGCAATCGCCCGATGAATCTCATCGACATCTAGTTTATAGTTCTTTAAGGATGTAGTAGCAGCAATCAAGGTGTCATGCGAAAGAGTGAGACGATTGGCATTCCGTTTAACAGGTTTAAAGCATGCTTCTATTGAGCGCTGATCTACTTCATGATTACCACGTTTAACGCAAGCTTCAATATGACGTCTCAAGTGAGAAGTACCACTAGTAGTTTTAGCAGTATATATTCTCCTGCATAACTTACATATCGCCTTTGAATCTCCTTGTTGCGCTGGAAGTTTCTCGAAAATATCCCAGACTTTGGATGTCGTTTTCGGTCGCTTCGAAGAACTTTCATATATCTCTTCATGAACCACATTTAATGGCGTAACAGCTTCCGCTGAGAGATTCTTGAAAAATTCTGCAGTTGAGACAAATGGAAACATAATAATCTCACACAAATCGAAATTACAGACTAAACAAACTGATTTATTGCAAAAATAGAATGAGAGCTTACCTGGACCAAGCTTCTGATCAAAGTTATCCATTAGTTGAAAATATATAAAATCCAAAGGGAAAAACTCCAGAGAATCAATGAATCAGTTCCAATGACGCAAAGTTCATGCATGAGAACTGAAAAACCCTGAAAAATTGAGATGATAATTGAGATTGGGATTATAATTAAATTCTAAAATACAAAAAAAAAAATCTTAGGGTTCTTCAACTTTCTAATCCATCAAACAAAAAAAACCACCAATTTCTATTTTATTTGACTCGGCAGATTGACAAATTTCAACTTCCAACATAAAAAACTTTAGCGACGAATGAAACCCTAAAATCCAAAACAAAAAGAGAGAGAGAGAGAGAGAGAGAGAGAAAAGGGATCGAACCTTAAATTGTGATAGCCAAACAAATACATATCTGATATTAAAGAATTAAAAATCACATAAACCCTAAACGAAAAATGACCCAACTCCAAAATCAATCTTTGTTCCACACTCACTTACTCAATTACACCATGAAAGACATAAATTTTTTTTTTTAAAAGGACAGAAATTGGAATAAAATAAGAGAAGATCGTGGAGTTCCTAAACTCTCGTAGTGTTAATAGTCTGTTCGTAGCAGTGAGTATACAAATGAATAAATTACATATTGGGGAAATGAAATGTAACAAAAGATATGGTACTAAATGTGTAAATTTTGTAAAATTTAATTTGGGAAATTTATTTCAAAAAGATAAACCGAGGATAGCATGAGGGTGGGTTTGGATGAACGGTGCGTTAGCTGCTGTTAGTGTAAAAACAGCGGTGATAGTGAGATTAAATCTCATAGCGATATCATAATGTGAGACAAAAAATAAGCTAAACGAACAGCTTTTACTATCCGAATCCATCCTAAATCAGTTGAAATCCACTTCATCTATCAATTTGAAAATAAAAAAAATTTGCAAATTAGGTACTATTATTAACAATTATTTTCATTTTAGTTACTCAACTTTAATAAATTTTCGTTTTGGTCACATGTCGTTAATTCAATGTTATTGTACACTCATTTTAGTTATCTGAACTTAATAAGTTTTCATTTTGTCACTCGTTTTATCTTTTAGTGACTTAAATGAAAATTTTTGAATAATTTTGTGACCATATTGTAACTTTTTAAAAGTTGAGTGACAAAAGGATAAACTTACAAATAATTTAGTGACATTGGGTATAGTTTACCTTATATCATTTTGATCCTCAATGTTTACACATTATATCAATTTGGTTCTATTTTAAATTTTTCAAAAAAATCATTATATATTTTTCGTTAATATAAAATCATTGTCACTTGTAAATTATGCCGTACGTTCATGATTTTTGTCAATCTATATACCCATTTCGTAGAGGAAGGTCCAGCATGGACGTGCACATGCTAGGCTCAAAATGGTTAATTTTCAGTTTTGGTCCTTTTAATATGTTTTTATTTAAAATTTAATCTTTATACTTTAGTTTCTAACAGAATTTAGTATCTATATTTATATAATATTATTAATTAGTTTAAAATTTTATAATGTTATTAATTAATTAAAATAATTAATATCGTTAACTTCTCAATTAAAGTGTTACGTGGTTATATTATATAATTTGAAAGTAGATTTTTAAATCTAAAATGTAGAGAGATTAAATTATTGAAAATAAAGGTAGGAGGGTTAAATTCCAAATGTATGAAATATAGAGACTTAGAGTCATGGTTGTTTGAACCAGATTGGACCAACCAGGGTGTCGATCTAGAGAGAGGCATCAAACTAGTTGACCCATGAACCAGTAAGTGTCAATTGAACCAATTTTTTTTATTTTTTAAATATATATATTTTTTATATTTATGATTTTTAATAATTTATTAATCGAATCGTATGAACGAGTGACCTGATTAGTTCGATCATTGGTCCGGAATTGAAATTTAAGCTTCAAATTTTTGCTCTATAATTTGACGTAAATAAATAATCAACTCAGTGCGAAATTAAATGGACCATGCTAATAATTAATTATTTATTAAGACACATCGTATTATTATACAATGCCACATGCCAAAATATGATTATGCATATTTAAAAGTACATATATCACATTGAAAGATTTGTTATAGTTGAAGTACTATTAGTGTAATTATCCCAAACGTGATCTAAGTAAAATTACAGTAAACCTTTGGATATGTATACTCTGTTCCATTTTTAAGCTCTTTTACCCATCAAACACGACAAAGAAAGAGACTAAAATGAGAAGGAAGTTCATCTCTTTTTTTTCTTTTTATGTGAACATGATTCAGTATTTTGTTTAGCTCGAGTTTATAACATACAATCTCGAAGATGAAGGTTTGAAAACTCGATATCAAAATCGGAACCTCCCATGAAATCCTTGTCTGGTTTTTGCTTTTTCCGAATGAACTCAAGTTTCCCCTCATTTCCTGCAACAACAAAACATATTTACTAAGACATTTTATCCAAGGCTACCAAGTGGTCAAAACTCGGAACTCGAAGGAATGAGAGCAATGTAGGTGTTCAGGAAGTTTGGATTTATGTCGAATCCGGTCGTTAACCGTCAAAATTTAAGTAGGCTTGTCACTCACATGTAGGTTTCCATTTACCTATCATGTATGACCCCGAAAAAACCTGATTCTCGCACCCGTGTCCAGGCAACATAGATTATAACCATTTCAAAGTAGTCCGATAACAGGTCATTCATATCTAACATATAGAAACGACCACTTAATCGAAAAAATCAAGTTATAGAACCATACCAAGGAAGCTTGAAAGTGTCTTTCCACCACCCTTGTTTCGTGCAACTGGCAACTATTCTTTCTAATCGTACGATGATTTCCGAAAAAGTCGGTCTTATGAGTGGTTCTTGATCCCAACATTCTCCGATAAGCCTGTTCATACATTATAATCGAAATAAACCTTAGAATACAAGATAAACTGTACTAATGAACTTGAAGCTTGGAAAGCAAGGAAAATCTCCAAGACTTACTCCCTTAATTCCCAAGGACAACTTTTCGATTTGATCTTGAGTGGCGGTCTCTTTTGCTCAAAACACATCAATTTTACGGCCTCTTCGGCGGGTTTAGGATGAAACGGCACTCCTCCTTCAATCATCTGAACACTCATATAGGAAAAACCAGTCAATACCCCGTGAAATCTGGGCATGATCACAATGAATGAAACATCGTGTTTGTTACCTCGTATAGCATAACACCGAAAGAATATGCATCAACACCTCGATCGAATATCATATCTTTATGAATTTCGGGTGCCATATATATATCTACAATAGAAACAGAAGCTAAAGCATTAGCAGAAAAGATTATAACATCCAGACGGAAGTTTTTTTTTTTTTTTTGTCACATAACATACTTGATGGATCAAGTTGATCGTCTGGACGTGCTAATTTGGCCTTGTCAGCTGATAATTTTGATAACCTCAATAAACCAAAACCGGCTATCTTCAACTTACCACCATTATCCAGCAAAACATTTCTGGCACCTTACCAAAATTTCAAATATTAAAGGACAGTTCATTACAATAACGTAACATTCAAGTAATTCAACCTGCAAGGCATTCCCTTACTTTGGCTGTAAATTGCAATGGATGATCGGATCCGGTTTACATTCATGAAGGTAATTCATTCCCCTGATATCAAGAAAACAACGGTCATCAAAGCTGTCCCATGTATGATTATGTATGATTATATATATATGATATACGATAACATGATACCTGGCAATGTCAACAGCAAATCTTAAAACTTTGGATGTTGATAGACGCCCTTTCTTTTGAAGGTAGTTTTGGAAGTTGCCCTGAAACAAGGATCGTCGCCATGGTAATGTCAACAGCAATGCATATATACTGGTTAAATAGACGAATCAACATAACAAAAAGACATGCTTACTTTTGCATGATACTCCGAAACAATCATCATGGGAATGTTTTGTGTAACGGCTCCGACGAATTGAACCACATTTGGATGTCGAACTTTTTCTAGTAAAGTTAACTCATATTTGAAAGCATTTCTGTTAAGGGAACAAATGTGAATGTAACTCAGTGTTAGGCTCTGCAAGAACTACTTTTGGTGTATGCACAAATATACATTAAACAGGAATGACAAACACTTTGAATCCCACGAAAGTGTACAAAGTACATCGGAAGTGTAAAGAACAGATATCGAAAAGGAAAGTACATATCTGAAAAGAAACCAAGGTAAGTGCATACATGCTTTCAGGGTCTGAATAGCTGTCCTTATCAAATATCTTTACAGATACCCTAGTGCCATTCCATTTTGCCACTTGATATGATCCCTGGCAAGTGATTTATGAAATGTCAACTTATAAAAAGGCATAGAATACAAAAAAAAAAAAAAAAAATTTGCCACCCCAGAGGGAAACAACCATGATTGCCTAAAATACACGTCGAAGTTCGCTCGAACGAAAATACGAGCACATGTCTACTAATCTGTCAATACTATAGTGAATGCTAGATGAAATGCAGAATACCATCTGCAAATCAACCGAACCGTCTTTCGTATTGGACCATACATTAGTTTCTGACAGCATCAATCCCGAAAAATGAAATGATGGGGAATCTGTACCTTTGTTATACCGTCAGACTTCCGAATTTGAAGCTCCATCGGATTAAGCTCGTACTCAGGCACCTCTTGAGGATTAGCAACTGTCATTGGCGTCTTCCTGGTTTTCTAATATCATGGTAGATAGTAAATAACAATCTTCATGCATGCATAATATCGGTAAAAGTACCATGGAAGTCCTTATACTAAGAGTCAAATTAGTCTCTATATGTGACTGACAGAATAATTAAACAGTCACACATGTTGACGTACAGGGACCAGTTTGTAATAGTAGAAATGGATGGAATTTTTAACAAAAGGGATCGTTTGCTCTTTGATCTAACATACTAATTGTCCATTTTTTTAGTAGAGGGGGCAAAATGCAATTGAATCTTTGTACAAGGACCTCCATACATAATGACATATAGATAGAAGCAAAATAGGAAGAAAATTCATTTATCTTACAGGAACTTTGGCTCCTCGGGCCTTCAAAATCTCGTACACTTCTACATTGCCATAGTACTTTGCATCAGCAGCTGCCTGGCCATATAAGAATATAACTATATTTACATTGCTCAACGTTCATTCATACCATCATCATGAATATTGATAAGTAATCAGTTATATAGTGTTGTAAAGGCATATATATCATCCTAATTTGCCAAATCCAACAACACCAGATTATTCACTGACCTCCACAAAATCCCAAACCTTATTAATCAAAGCTAATGTGTACAACTTTCTATTTTTTTTACAAGTTTTTTCATGTATTTAGAAGGGAATATCCTGAATCCCATATATGCATATTAATCAAAGCTACTTAGGACATATCCCCATATACTTGACCCACAAAATTGATCAAAGCTAAAACGTCCAACTTTCAATATTTTTCTAAGTTCTTTCGTGTGTTTAAATGATCATATTCCCATTCCTATATCGAGTCCTTCTAAAGAAGTCTTCGGTGCACCAATGAGATCTCTTGTTTTATTGAGCTTGCTGCCTCTTCAGGTAGCCTCAAACACTGGAGCTCTTCCGTAGGATAAGGAGACAACCCCTATAGACCACCTCCTCAGGCAGCCTCAAACACGATAAAAAGACAAAACCTCGATAAAAGGCCATACGAACTCTATATACAAGAATCAACCTCCGCTCAACACGAAAAAGGTAAATTAAAGAAGAAATGTACCGTGCTACCCCAACGATCACGAGCATCAATATTAGCATTTCTACTAAGAAGAAGCTTAACAACCTCAACATGACCTTCACAAGCAGCAATATGTAAAGCAGTACGACCATCAAGATCAATACTATTAACATCAATCCCTTCATTCAACAAATCTTCTACTCCTTTAACATCCCCTCTACACGCCATAAACAAAAGCTGCATAGTCGAATCCAAATTCTCCGGCACCGACATCTCATCTTGACTATTCCTTCGTCTAATTGGGTCCAACGATGATTGCCGTCCAAAGCTAAACCGCAAATTGTTCCGCCGTGGTTCAAGCGACGATTGCCGAGTGAATTGACGGCTTAAACTCCGTTTTAAAGACCCGGTTGAGAATTGCCGGGAAATTCCCCGTTTTAACTGCGATGCTAAGTTCTCCATCTTCATTTAAGAAAACCCAAAGTGTAAAAACGATTAGTTCTTCTCTTTTTTTTTTTTTTTTGGTTCTGAAAAAGATCGAGAGCCAAAAAAAGGAAGAAGAGTTTAAGCTTAGGGGCTCTCGATAATGGAACAGAGGAAAGGGAAACAAATATGATATTATGATGAAGATGATGATGAACAAGTGATGTTGATGATGATGAAGGGAAGAAGACGATTTTGGTTTCTTTGGCTCCGAAGTAAACGCATAGCCAACAATGGTGGAAGAGAAAAAAGTCGAAAAATAGTGGAAAAAATTTGGTTTTTCTTAGACGACAACAAAGCCTTCTGCTTTTTAGCTTTTACTCTGTTTTCATTCAAGTTTTTAGTTTTTGAGATTTAGTTATTTTACTTAAAAAGGTAAATCTACTTGGTAGGTTCTTTTATTATATAGATTGTATCAAATTAGTCCCTCTACTATTAAATGTATCAATTTAGTCTCTATATTATTAAAAAATCAAATAAGCCCAAATTTCAACAGAGTTAACAGTTACAGTTTAAAATTGTTATTAAATTGTTTAATAGAGTTATATTTTGACGGCTTCTTATGATAAAAAATATTTTTGTTTGGAGTTGAACTGTGAATGAAAAGTAATTTTCATGTCATTTATTAAACAAGAAATGTTAACTATTTTTCGATTTTGTCTTATTTGATTCCTTTTAATAATATTAGAGGACTAATTCGATCTTTATAATAGAGGGACTTCCTAGATACATTCATTGTAATTAAAAGGTTACAATATGTCATCGATCTATTTATGTTCCCAAATTTGAAATTTAGTCCATTTACTTTGGTCTAATTGTTATCTTGTTAAAATATTTTATTAATTTTATTTGTGTGACATTTTGAAATTAAAAAACACTCACTTAGTATCCATGGAACTAAAAAAATGTTGTAATGAAATTGAATTTAACAAAATAGTTTTAACAATGTTAACAATTAGACTTAAAGTTTGAAATCAAAAGCAGAGGATTAATTTCCTAAAATAAAAGTATAGGGACTAGATTCCAAATTTATTAATAGTGCATGAACTTGTGCCATATTTTAACCTACTTAAAAAGTTAAAAACTAAGTCACTTACTTTTCTAATTTAAAAACCGTAATCTAATCATTAACATATTGTTAGTGTTTTCTGTTAAAATTCATCGACTTCACACGTGACATATGATTGGCAGAAAATAAATATGTTAAGTTGACATGTGACTAGGATTTTTAAATTGAAAAAGTAGGAGGGTTGAATTTTTAACTTTTTAAGTATAAGGACTAATTCTCAACTTGTATAGAAGTTCAAGGACTAATAGCATATTTCAACTTTTTTTAATTAGGATAAGATCGATCAAAATAGAATCGGTTTAAGTTAGTTAAGATTTTTGGCATGTGAACCGAGTAGACTATTTTATATTAATAGTTAGGGTTAATTGCACCAAACATACTCAAACTTTTGTTTAGAGTTTAAATTGATCCATAAGTTTTAAACAATTTAATTTAATCTCTAAAGTATTAATATTATATCAATTGCGTCATTTTATCACTCTAGCCATCAATTTACGCTCAAATGTCACAATCAATTCATATGACTTACACATGTGTACCTCAACTTGGATTCAACGTGTTAGAAAACTAGATAATGCCAATAAAATTAGTAGGGAAATGTCCTTTTTTTTTTTTAACATATCAAATCTAAGTTGTCCACGTAATAAGTATACATATGTTTACAATTTGATCCGCTTATTTTAAATTTACTCGCCATTTGATTTGATCTTGCATTTAACGTCCAAGGTAATGGCTAGACTGATAAAAATGCTTGATTGATATGATATTAATGCTTTAAGAACTCAATTACAATGTCTTGAATTTTGAGGACCAATTTAAAATCAATGTCAGAATTTGAGGCTATCTGATGAGATTAACCATGATATTGAGATGTTTTTGGTAAAATGCCTAGAAGTAACCATAATCCCTCCCCAACCTTAAAAAAACAATATCAATCGAACTAAGACTCAATCAACAATAATATCTATTTTATAATTGGTCAAAGTACCCGGATATCCTTTTATTATAGGGATTGAATGAAATTAGTCTCTCTATTAAAAAGAGATCCTATAATCTAGATACCTTTCAAATTCATTCACCTTTTATAATTAAACTTTTTTTTGAACAATCTCATTATAGGTTCCGATCATATCTGTTTAGTTTGACACAATGTCTAGAACTACCCAGAGCTCCTCTCCAACCATAAATAGGAGGATAATACATTTCAGCACACTCGAACCCACATTCTCCTACATTAATAACAATATCCATGCCAATCAAGTTAAGACTCAATCCACGTAATCAAACTTTAAAATGTTTTTTTTTATTATTATGAGAAAAGATGATATTTTTTTATTAAAATATGTAATCCTATCAATTCATAAATTTTGTATAAATCAAAGGTTGTTGTGTTGGCAGTCACGAGTCTTTCATACAATAAATCGTTTGTTTTTTCTTCTTTGTTTATATATATATATATATGCTTTAGGCTAAAGTTTCGTCCATTGTTTTCTTTTCATATATATATATATATATAATGGTAGCTGTAAACTCTACTTTTGCTTTTGGCCGACCTCAATTTGAATACATATATAGTTTTCAATTGAGTCCAATCAAAGTGGATATCATTTTCCTACTTTTTATTTATTCTTTTATAATTTGGAACAATTTAAAATGTTTTTATTAAATTACCTTTGAAACCTTCAAATCTCTAATTATTTGTCACATTACCCACAATAATTTTTAAAATTAATAATATAATGCCAATTAACCTAATATTTAATCAAATAATTTTATTTATAATAGTTGTTGGTAAGTGAAAAGGGTTAGGGGTCACCAATAATTGAGATATAGAAAAACTCCATAAATAAGTCATGGGGATGGGTAACCCCACATTTAAGCTAACATGTGGAAGTCTCTACCTTTCAATTTTCAAGCCTTTGAACCCCATCCTCTTTTTAATTATTGTTGCCATCCCTATTACCCTACAATATGTTACGATTTTAATATTTTTTTATATTATGTATGTCAAGATTCATATTCGGGGCTTGTGACTGTCCCGTTGTCTTTAAGATTTGAATTTATGTTTTCCCATTGGAAGTATAATATACCTGACTATTGCACTCAACCACGTGTTGGTTAGTATTTTAATATTTTAATTATATATTTTTAGACGAAAAAAATTCATACTACTTATAAGGGGTCATTAGGTTATCAGTTTTTGGTTTAAACAGTGTAATTGTTTATTCAACAATAATTAAATTAACAATTAAAATTTTATAAAGATTATTAAATATTTATAAATCGATTTAACCACCGAGTTTTTGTCTCAATTTTCAATTTTATTGTTTACAAACAATTCACTTAAAGGTCAATTCAAATCTTTTTGTTTGGATTAATATATCAACCGATCTGATTGATTAGTCCAGCCTGGATCCAAAACAGTACTATTGGGAGGCGTTTGGCTTACAAAATGTAAGTTTTTTTAATAATAGGATTGTCTGAATGTAAATAATCACTTAGCACATTACTGTTAGGTTTTTGTGTCTTTAGTGCAATTTTTTTATCTTATACACTTGTAATTTTTCAAGCAGATTGGTTAATAAAATTCCATAGTTATAATTATTATCTTTTGTATTTTATTCTCACCGGTTTTTACACAAAAAGTAAAATGAACAAAGCAAATATAGACTCGCAATTACCTAAGGTCTAACTAATACCAAGTGGCATCATACGGTTAGATTATGATGCGAGAAGACAACTTATATTAGTAGGTAACCTGAATAACCTATAATTTAAAGAATCAAAATAAGCAATTGACTAAATGGAGTATTATGTTGTCTATCAAGTTCAATTGGAGAGATATATTGTCTTGGTATTGAAGCGAATAACTTTCAAAAAGATAGATACACAAGTGTGATTGTCTGGTTTGACAATAGATCAAACGGAACCTCAAGTTGAATTAATACTAAATCCGTTTATGGATAAACTCACTTGTGACATTCATAATGTGGTTTACCTTAATCCCGACTAAGGGTGGGTTTGGATGGGCGATTGGGTGCGGTGCAGTGCGTTTAGCTTACTTTTTGTCTCACACTACAGTATCGCTATAGTATCTAATCTCACCGCCACCGCTGTTTTTACACTAACCGCAGATAAACGCACCACCCATCCAAACCCACCCTAAGCAACTGGCTATGAATATGTAACTCATTTACTTTGAAATATTGAAAGTTTGAGCTCAGTTGATGTCAAAGTCGAAAGTTAGTATGTCAGGTATATGACTTATGTATTGCATGACTTCATTTACGATAGTGGAATTTATAGCTCGTTCAAAGAGTAAATAACATCCTTTCATTGACATTACATGGATTATGAAAAATGAACGCGATCACAAGCTATTTGTCAAGATAAATTATTGCTATTACTATTTGTTAGTAATAATCATTTTCATCATAGAAAGATGCAATTATGACTATGAGACAAAATAGGATCATATCGGACGAACGAATTTAATCGAAATAGATTAAGGATATCCTATGAGGGTAATATATTTATGACAATGTCATTGGGCAATGCATAAAATTAAGTTGCTTTCGTATATAATGGGGAGTTTAGTGATGGTACTTATAGTGGATTGACTCCATGACTATAATTAAAAAATAAAAAATAAATAGAACGATGGAAGAGATAGGTTAATAGTGGAGTGATCAATTTGATCAATTTTTTAATAACAGTGACTAAATAAACAAAAAAAATTGGGATAACCAAAATAGAAATAACGCCTATTTAGAGTGACTAGAAAAGTAATTTACCTTAAAACTAATGAATCAAATTATCCACTTATTTAATATATTTTTCGAGTAACATTTCAACTATATTTCTTTATTTATTATAAGTTAAAGGAAAGATAATATCCTATCTATTATATTATATTTTGATTATATTCTCTCTCTTTTTTTCATGTTCATTCATCCCAATTTTGATTTATTTATTAAAAAATACATTTTTATCAAATGGTAAAAAAAAGCAAATAGTAACATACTCGATAATATGCTAAATAATATTACATTATGGTAATTCTTATTACCGGTAATCTTATATTTAAAAGCTGAACCACCATTTTTCTAACATTATGGAGATATATTTCTTCAAACTTTAGTTGTTTCAATCTAATTCCTTTCATATTAATTTAAAGGATAAAATATATTCCAAGTTCTTTTTATTTTTATTTCAAGGAATATGGTCCCCTACCATTCAAATTTAACAATGCAAGTCCAATTGTTAATACTGTTAAATTCAAGTTTATTTTAACATTGTTGATGGCTCGATGCTAAGATCAAATAAGGTGGAGATGACGGTTGTATCGTGCAATTCACCTTGCTTAGGCAAGGTGCAAAAGCCATCCTAAAGGGTGTTTAGGTTATAACTTTGGTTGAGTCAAATATTGAGAATGAAGAAGAAGGAGAGAGAGAGAGGTCCCCTTTTTAGGTGGAGCTAAGGGTTTATATACCCTAAGCTATGATCCTAAGGTGGCAGTGAGATATTCTTTCAATTACATTAGATGAATATGGTAGTTGAAATCGAGAATGGTGGTTAATGCGTGAGATTCGCTAGTGTTCACGTCTGTTTATGTGACTTGTAAAGGTGAGGAGTGCCTCTAAGAACTAGATGTATAACAAACGTCATTTTTTTTTCTGTTAAATGGTTACGAAGTTGAGTATTTTTTTATTTGAAAGTGTCACACTAATAAATTTTACTGAAAAGTTTTAACGGTCTTAACATTTTAACAGAAATTTTAAAATGTGAAAAGTAAAAATACTAAATTTCTAAAAATAAAATAGAAAATTTCAATTTCAATTTTTTTTGTTTAAATAAAAGCAATACAGGCTATTACATAGCAATTAGTCTAGTAGTAGATAAACCATTAAGGTCTTCAT
Source organism: Gossypium raimondii (assembly GCF_025698545.1). Classification (NCBI taxonomy): domain Eukaryota; kingdom Viridiplantae; phylum Streptophyta; class Magnoliopsida; order Malvales; family Malvaceae; genus Gossypium; species Gossypium raimondii. The sequence goes on along the minus strand of NC_068567.1, from coordinate 547,671 downwards.
GCAATGCATTCAGAGCAAAATCAGGGGGTTGAAACCAACAATGAACGTCAATGCCTATTCTTTCTGCAGCTTTCCTAAGCAATCAACCAACCTATTGCATTCTCGATGCACATGTTTTAAGTTGGTATCTCAATCACAACTCAACAAATCTCGAATCGTATTAACAACATATGATTCCGCCTAATGTATCGTCAGGTTCCCCTTAATATAGTGTAGCTTTTCCAAACAATCTGTTTCTAGCAAAACATCTCGACATCCAAACTTCCAAGCTTAGTCAAGACCATCCAGAATGCCCTAGACTTCTACCTCATACTCATTGCACATCTCGATGTTTCTTGCTAATCTCAAAAATCATAAATCAATTGCATCTCGGATCACACCACCTGCTATACCTATTCAATTTCAATTTTAATTGTACGAAAAGAATAAAAACTTGAAGTAGAATTTAACCTAATTTAAACGTTTGTCCTTAATAGCCGGATCTATCCATGTGGATAAAAGAAAATAGCATCGTTGAAAGGAGATAAGCTATGAGAACCTCAAATTTTTCTTTATTCACGTGAATGGTTTATTAATAGCTTCATTGTCAACCATGCTGATCTAATTTTTTTTTTTAGAAAGATAATAAATTCGAGTGGATTTAATTGTGTAATGCATAATAATAAACTTAGCCTCTAACGTTTATATTTTTTCAATTTGGTCCTTTTTATAGTTAAATTTGGTCATTAACATTTCAAAAATAGTCAAATCGTTGTTCTTTAATGAAAATACTAACTAAAACATTAAATTTTTAAAAAATAATTTTAAAATCTTTGTTCTTTAATCGTTGACATGAAATTATTTCTCTTATATTTTACATAAAAAATAATTTTAAATTTATAAAACATATAAAATAAAAAAATTCAAAAAAATATAAAGTTCATAAAAATTTTAAAAAATAGCATAAAGTACACGCGGATCATTATGTGCGCTGCCATGTTTAAAAGTTTGACATTTGAGTCAGTATTTTCATTGAAAAATTAATTCAACTCTTTTTGAAAAATTAATCCTTTAGTCGATCGAGCTATAGCTCGATTGGTATGAGCAATGTTGCCAATGCCGTAGGACGTGGATTCAAATGAGCAGAAGCGCATTATCTTCCTATTTATGGGTTGAGGAGGGGCTATGAGTAGTTCGAGACATTGTGTCAAAAAGAGTAGATATTATTCGAACCTATAATGAAATTGTTCTAAAAAAATTAACCCTTTATCATTTCACTCGTGATTGAATTAAATTATCGATGTTATATTAATCAATTCATTTTATTATTAAAATCGTTAATTTATTTCTTAAATGACATGCTAAATTTTATCATCATAATTTAAAATGAAAATCTTGAAGAGAATCGTAATGTTTCGCATAACTTTTAAAGTTAGAATTAAAAATAAAGTAAAATTGAAAAAAATGCGTGAAAAATAAAGTTTTATAAAAGTTCGAAAACATAAAAACTAATATTTTTATGATATATTTTAAATTATACCACACAATATTTGATATCTTACTTAACGATTTTAATAGTTTTAGTAATGAAATTTTTATTAATATAATTTCTATAGTTTAATGATATAATTAAAATATTTTAAAATTTAAACACCAATTAACGATGAATTTTATAACAAAGTGAGGCAAATTTTTAGCCCATTTCACACATGTATAGGCACTAGCTATTCTTTATGGGCTAGGTATCATGTTGGGATTGATTATAGTGTACAGAGATGAGTACATTAATAGTTTTGGGCTTATTAGTTAGAGGTATTCATGAACCGTATCAGGTTAGATTGGATTGAATTTAAGAATGATATTAACATATTTTATATTTGTTCGACGTAGCACAAAATATAAACCTAAAATTTTACTCAAATCTATTAATATTTGTAAATAATTAATCAAAGCCCATTTTTTATATGCCCATGTTATTTTTTAGTTTAATATTTAATATTTTATACTTTTTTATTTATTAAATTTTTATATATAATCATGTTAACGTTTGTTAATATTTATATTATAATAGTATTATATTTTTATGTGTTATAACATACATAATATAAAGTATTACAAACTTAAAAAACGGGTTGAACTAAGCTTGGGCTTTAAATGTTCAAACTCTAGCACGTTCCATATTTTAAATAGGCTTGATTTTTTTTTTTGCACGAGCTAATTTTTCGGGCTTAATATTTTAACCTAAACCCTCCCAAATTTCAAACGAGCCTTCAAACCTGTACAGATAACCCGTCCATGAACAAGTCTACATTATGTAACATTAAAATAATTAATATGATACGGGCATGTATAATAATAATTACTAAAATATTAGATTATATTGTTAATAAATTATTGATTCAATGATAAAATTAAAGTTTTTTTTACATTAATCTCATTATAGGTTGTTATCATATCTACTCTTTTTGATATAATACCTAGAGTTACCCATAGCCTCTCCCCACGTCTTGTTGCACTGGTAATAATGTCAATACCAATTGAGCTAAGACTCAATTGATATAAAATTAAAATTTTAAAAACCTTGTAATCGTAGGTTTGAGTCTTATCATATATGAATATTTAAACCTTTATCGAAAATATGAGAGAATTTAAATAAAAATATAAAAATAAAAAATAATTAAAAAGTTATATTTTAGCTGTAAAGAGGCTAAAAATGTTTGTTAATGAGTAAGTTTCCTCTTTTGTCCCCCAATGGAAAAATCCAAACGGCGCCGTTTAAGCTACCGAACAACATATCCGGCCATTTCTCTTCTGTCAAATTTTGTTTTTAATCCCTATATTTTGAGTAAATTGTGGATTTAGTACATATATTTTAATTGAATCAATTTTAGTTTAGTTGGTCAAATTTAATCCTTATATTTTTCAAAATTTAAATTTTAGTCCTGAATTAAATAATAGTAGTCTAATCCATTTAGTTAAATTGTGATATTAGTCTTGTACCATGCATAAAACTAATGAGTTAGTCATTGTTCTCCAATTGGATCGTTTTTAGTCTCTATACTTTTCAATTTCAAATTTTAATCTAAACACAAATGACAACTATTGAATCTATTAACTTTTTTTTTTGTGAGTAATATATGACATTACAATATGATAATATGATTACCGCATCGTATTTAGAAGGAAAATTATCAAATTTATACATGAACTTTAGTTCAATGTGCAATTTGATATATGAACTTTGATTTAATGCAATTATACACATGAAACTTTAATTGTAATTCATATGTGTATATGGAACTTTGATTTTGATTCAATTGTCTACATTTAAATAAATGAATACACACATTTATTTTATATTAGATTAATATAATTGTTTGTGTATCAATATAGTCGGACTTACGTAAAAGACCGTTGTTAATCCATTAACTAAAATTTTAGTAATACATGGAAATAACAAGCTACATTACACATATGATAATATGTGTGCCTCATTAGATATTGGAAATAACAAAACTTAAGCGAATGAATTTAACAATTATCGATTGGTGAAGATTATAATTTTAAAATTTGCAAAGTACAAATCCACAACTTTCGCAAAATATAGTGACTAATGAAAGAATTTTACCAATACTATAACAATGCAGGGACTAATAGAGAAATTTAACCAGTTTTATTTCCTCAATTTATATCTTACTCTAATTTAGTAACAGTATCGTATCTGTTTTTTTTTTTTTTGCTTCCATTCTTTGCTGTCATGGCGGCTCTCTCCACTGTTCCACACCTACAGATCCACTGCTCAAAGACCGAGTCAGACTCAGTTCATAAACCCATTACTTTCCCTTCAAAAACAATAAGACCCATCATCCATGTCCCGAGAAAACTGGTCTTTACCCCAAAGAGTGTCGACGATAAGATCTCAAACAGCAATTTCCTTGCCAATGGACCCGTTCCTTCAACTCCAACTCGTTCAAAGTACGTATTTTAATCTAACCTCTTTGTTTTACGTTTTACGTTTTACGTTTTACGTTTTGGGTTTTTGTTTTTGTTTCAGTTTACTTACTATAATTGCTGCTTTGCTGTTGGTTATGGTGAATTAAAGGGTGAGGCGGCATACGATTTCGGTGTTTGTTGGGGATGAAAGTGGGATGATTAATAGGATTGCTGGAGTTTTTGCTAGAAGAGGGTATAATATTGAGTCACTTGCGGTTGGTTTAAATAAAGATAAGGCACTTTTTACCATTGTTGTGTCTGGTACTGATAGAGTGCTTCAGCAAGTTGTGGAGCAGTTACAAAAGCTTGTGAACGTTTGGAAGGTATGATCTTATCCTGAAACTTCTTCATTATATTGTAGTGATGTTTATTAGGCATGATGAAATTGAAGGATAGGGGTGGAAGTAGTTTCCTTTCCTGCCATTGTTAACGTGCATAAGGGTCGGATTTGAATTATAAATTTTTGAGAGATTAAAATATAATTTTATCAGTTATAAATTTATGATTTTATCATTTGAAAAGTGCTAAACATAAACTTTTTAGGGCCAAATGTAAATTTATCATATATAAATTTATAATTTAATAATTCTTAAGGGGCTGAACTAAAAGTTTTCGTTTTCGGGGCGAGGCTCCTACCTACCCTTTTTAGATCCGCCTTTGAGAGGTAGACTTCTTTAGGTGAAGTCTGCAAAGTGTGGTTGGTCTGAAGCTGACCCGACTCTTCAATGGGCTGGTATTGTCTTCGAGACGAGCTGAGATTTTGTTTTTCGACTCTGCAAAGAGTGAGTGCTTAAAGAGGCTTCCTAGGGCATGGGTCCACAGAGTAAGAGTGACTTCAAAATGGATCGTGTGTAGTGTATGGTCACCTATGGAAGAAATGATAGTCATTTGCTTATGGTATGATTTGAATCCCTGACCTATAACATATAGGTCACTAGAGGGGAGGCATGTTATCACTTGATCTAGCTTAATCAAGTAGTAGCATATGTGCCCATAGTGGGTAAGTGTTCAAATCCTACCGTGCGTGGATGCTCATGTTTCTTTGGTAGGAGGTTGTGCGTCATGGATGGTCCAATCCAACGAGACATTTTTGTCTTGTAAACTTTGCCTTTGGTTCGGGCTCTCATTAGAGTCGAGAAACATAATCCCGGCTCAACCAGGGGATCATACTGACACGTTGAGGGGTCTGCTGACTCCAGACCAATGACATTTTGTAGACTTTCGTGGAAGAAGTCGATCTCCTCTCAACACACCTTATGAAGTTTTTAAGTATCTCAAGATTGTCCATTATGATATCTTAAAAGGGTTGATGACATTTTTATATATGTCAATTTATTAAATTTACTTACTTTAGTATCATGGATAGGTTGAAGATCTCTCAAATGAGCCTCAGGTTGAACGTGAGCTAATGCTAATAAAAGTGAATGCAGACCCAAAGTTCAGAGCTGAGGTAAATCCTGCTTGTGATTTTTAGAATGTTAAGACTTGAGAGTTCCTTCTAGATTTCCCTTTGATTGGCTGACCTTTTCTTGCTTATCAGATCATGTGGTTAGTGGACATCTTCAGGGCCAAGATTGTGGATATCTCAGAACATTCACTAACTATTGAGGTAATGAATGGATTATCTTCTTGTTGCTTCAGAATTTTTGGTGTTAATTGCCTGCAGATGAATTATTGTTCAATAGATTAATAAACTTGAGGAGTCAAAGTACCTCATGCTGATGTATTGGGATCAGTTTTTAACAGTAGAAAAGAATGAAATTTTTAACAGAAAGATTAGTTAGCTCTTTAATTTAACGTATAAATACTAATTTGCTCTTAGTACAAAAGCCTCCATGATACTTTTACCAAACTTAAAGCATTTCTTTCAAATTTTGGACTAAGGGATTCAATTATGTTTCTTCAGTGTTGAATCATATGTTACATATCATGTGTTAAACAAAGGTAACAGGAGATCCAGGGAAGATGGTTGCTGTGCAAAGAAATTTAAGCAAGTTTGGGATCAAAGAAATTGCTAGAACAGGAAAGGTAAATGAGCTTGATGAAAATTTCTAGTTGGTTCTTTATTAGTTCAAGGCTAGTAATGCATATGTTTATCCTCAAATCTCCTATTAGATTGCTCTTAGAAGGGAAAAAATGGGTGCATCTGCTCCATTCTGGCGATTTTCAGCAGCTTCATATCCTGATCTTGAAGAAACAGTACCTGATAACGCTCTTTCAGGGGCTAGAAAGCAATCAGTATTTAGCGAGGCCGATGTTTCTGGAGGGGTAAGCCTTTCTGTGCTCCTATATTCTGTCATTGCATAATGCATATACCTTCTGCTCCAAAATCTATAGTTTTATGTGTTTTTGCCTGCTCATGCAGGGAGACGTCTATCCGGTGGAGTCGCCTGATGGCTTTACGATCAATCAAGTTCTTGATGCTCATTGGGGTGTTCTCACTGATGAAGATGTAAGCATGCTTATTGCTGGTTGTTAAGTGTCTCCTCTCTCTTTGTTACATACATATCCACACTAATAGATCAAAAGTTGGTAAAAGTATCATGGAGGCACATGTACTTGGAGTCAGATTGCATTTTGTCCCTTTTACTTAAAAAATGAGCAAATTAGTCCCTATATATTAGATTAAAGAGCAAACTGATCCTTCTGTTAAAAATTGGTTATTGTATGTCGAATTGAGGTACACGTGGCACATCATGTGTAGCCGTCTGGTTATTTCGTCAGCCACACCAGTTTTTAATAATAGGAAAGGATGAAAATTTTAACTGAAAGGACTAGTTTGCTCTTTGATTTAATGTACAAGAATTAAGTTGCTCAACTTTTTTAGTAAAGGAGATAAAGTGTAATTTGATTCCTAGTACATGGGTCATCATAAGTTCTGTTAGTTGTTAAGCATAAATGAGTAAGCCACAAGCTTCATGACTCGAGAGAATGATGTAGTTTCACTTTGAAATTTCACTTGTTCTTAGAACATGCTTGGTTCTATGTTCCAAGATTAATGTCCCTATTGGTGCTGAGCTACCTTTTTTTCACGAGTCACTGTTTAAAACGTATCTTCATGGTATTTTATTGTAATATTAACATTTTTGCTAATGTTTCTCAGACAAGTGGACATCAATCTCATACTTTATCCATGCTCGTAAATGACTCTCCGGGAGTTCTAAACCTTGTTACAGGTGTTTTTGCTCGAAGAGGCTATAATCTTCAGGTGAGTTTGCTGTCATTATTTCTTATCTCTTTCCTGCTCTGTTTTTTAGGGGGTTTTAATCTGCTAAATCCTTTTTACCATCATCAGAGTTTGGCTGTTGGACATGCTGAAGTTGAGGGGCTTTCCCGTATTACAACTGTTGTCCCTGGTACTGATGAATCAATTAGCAAATTAGTGCAGCAACTCTATAAGCTCGTAGATATGCATGAGGTGAGATTATACTGAAGGGTGCATTTCGAATCATTCACTAGTGAAGCAACTCTAAAACTATTAATTTCTTACACCCGAATCTGAGTAACATACTTTAACTATTTTGTGTTCAATACCGAGTAACTTCCGTAACCAACTTGCAGTGATGTTAGCCTTTGCTCTGTAATTTCTTGAGTGAACTCAACGGCTGACAATTGATTTCACTTCTTAGGTACGGGATCTTACACAGTTGCCATTTGCTGAACGAGAATTAATGTTGATAAAGATTGCTGTGAATGCCGCTGCTCGACGAGATGTCCTTGACATTGCCAACATTTTTAGGGCCAAGGCTGTCGATGTTTCTGACCACACTGTCACCCTCGAGGTAATTATTTGGACACTAGGTGTTGATCTTTTGTATAATATATGGAAAAGCACGTTCGTATCTGATACGTTTAGTCCGAACAACATCAACCCATTGCATTTGTCTACGTTACTCTAGCCCTTCTTCCTCTAAAATATGTCTGATATTCGTATTCCGACACATTCATACATAACATGGAGGTCCAAATATGTAAAAACAAACTTGAGCTTTTCTGTATTTGACACTTTTTTTTCCAAGTCCAAGTATAACAATATGTTTGGATGCATATTCCAGCTTACAGGAGATCTGGACAAGATGGTTGCACTGCAGAGATTGTTGGAGCCCTACGGTATCTGTGAGGTTCGTCGATAACATTTGGCATCCAGTGTAACAATCACATCATCTATCTTCATAGTATAACGACATTCCTTCATTCTTTTTGCATGTATTTAGGTTGCTCGAACTGGACGTCTCGCACTGGTGAGAGAGTCGGGTGTCGACTCCAGATATCTACGTGGTTACTCTCTTCCTCTATAAAATTTCAAAGTATTTTTAAGGTATTGGTGTGATATGTATGACATATTTTGCTCTTTATATACAGTTTGTGTTATGTTTTGAATAATCAGAACTCTAGTGAAATAGACGGTTTTCTTTTATTATCAAAATAATATGAAAAAAATATATGAAAATGGCATAAGATCCCGATTAATTACTACAGTAAACTTGGTTGCCGCTACATTATCAGGCGGCACCACCTTAGATTTTCTCCCATTTGCTGTCATCAATCTCGATGAAGTAAAAAAAAAACAATTTTTTAACTAATATTGTTAAGTGGTCAAGCATCACAAAAAAAATAATACAAATATTTTTTTAAATACGAAACAAATATTATACAAATACAGTTTTTTTTTTTTTTATAGTGGTGCTGTCAGTGTGTTATTTTTTTTTATAAAAAAAAGTTGGCAAAGGGCGTGAAAAGAAAAAGCCAAGGGAAAAGGAAAAAAAAAGGTGATGTAAGGTGGTGTTGCCAACCTGTTCAGTTGAATCGGTTTGAAATGTAAAAAAAAATTGGTTGTGTGGAATATTGGGGTGCAGAGCTAAGCATATTAACCATCATTGATGATCTGGGTTGTTGATAATCAAAACTGGAATCAGGCGGCGGCTGTCTTCGGCAAGGATGGGATCGACTCAGTCTCACTTTATTGATGCCCTCATCAGTGCATGTGTCTAAGGACTACTATCAACTGCTCCCCAAACAAGCACGATAACTCGTTTTCCATGTACCAACGTTGGTAGTGGACCAAGGGCAGGAAATCTCCTGTACAAGAGTCCAACCGATGCCTCCTATCCATCCGGGTGTTTCACATTACAATTCATTGTTAATGTTCTAATGTCCAATTCTTTGCATATTTTCCCTTCTTATTAATGTTGTGGACATTGTTGAAGTTGACTGAAACATCCAAAATATTTTGTTGAATTATCGCAGACCGGTCCTCGCTGTACCACTCAACGGTTGAAAAATTCATAAGAGGTGCATTAATGCACCACACATATGAATGATGGTAAACCAACTGGGGAATTACACTTGTAACATTTGACATACTATATGACATCCACATAAACTGCATAATTAATAACATGATTATAGTAACATCAAAAATAAATAACTAAAACAATTACATGACATGAATATAATTTTATTTTGAAAAAAAATTATCTCTTCTTCGACATATGCCTCAATCATTTGTCTGTACACAATGAAGGTTTCTGACTTCCCGATCCCCAGACAAGTATACCATCTAAATAACATTTTCATAAAAAAATAATTCTTATTCGATGTTTTAATTTTTTTTTTACCTATTTTCAAGTGGGAAAACATATTGTTTCTGACATCTCGTACAGTGCCCAAGACTGCAGCAGTACTAGGCACCTGCTTGTATCTTGTGTATCGTTTTTTGTCGCCCGACAAAACTCATGGTGCAACGTTGCTAATAGTGCCGAACCCAAACTGTACAAACGAGCAACTTGAAAATCAACCAATAGATGTAAGTACATCAGGTGGACTTTATTATTACATGCATCCAACATGAGTACCCCCAATCAGCTCCAGTATATACACCCAAACAACGCACATCTTCTTCCACTGTGAGACACTACTGGTAAAGTTTTAAAATTTTGCTCTAGCTAGAAAAATTTCAATCTGGTAAATTTAACAACACCATCACCCAACGATTGTCCAAGCAATTGATAGCAAAACGATGTAGGTTCGATCACTTTACTTGAACCCGTGACCACAACAACATCAACTGGGAGCCCGAATTGCAATGGAATATCTTCTAAAGTGATGGTGCACTCTTCACACGACAAATGAAATGTGTGGGTCTCCGGGCGTCACCTCTCAACCAAGTTGGATGTCAAGTTAGTCCTAAGCTCTAATATCCTAATCAATGTCGTCGTTCCAAATCTTGCGGCATCCAAATAAGGAATTATACATTCGTCTGACCGCTAGCTTGGACCATGGACACGCGTTCTCAAGACGCAATACTCACCCTGTCCATAACAAATTACCATATTAGTTAAATATGCTAATTAAAAAATAAAGACGTGTAAATTTGTAAAATACCCGTGAATAGCAAGTAACAATTTGTTTTTATTGGGACATTAATCATTATGGTAGTGAGATCAGTTGCTCTACTCAATGAACTCATTTCGATATCTGAACAAGCAAAATTGAATAAACATATCATTTTAGAACATAAACCCTTCCACATAATAATATTTACCACAACTCATTTTTGTAAATAATTTTATTTATATTTTATTTAAATATAATATACAAATTATTATTACAAACAATGAAAACATCCATTAAAACTAAATAATTTCTTCCTAAAATTTCAGCCCAAACAATTTTTTCCTCCCAAATCCCAACACAAAACAACTAACTATAAAAAAAAAAAAAAATTCACTCTATGTCACTCAAATCCCATGTTATGTGTATAGAGATAATGGGTAAGGTAACTTTAAGGAAAAAAAAAAACTAAGTGTACATTTTAGGATAGAGAGCCGTGATCGATTGTCAAGCGGCACTGGCTTGCAGCTGGTGTGACTAATCAATCACGACTCCCTTACCTTAAAATATACATCACATTTTTTTATCACATCTTTTTTTCTTGTTAGGCTCTTTTTATATATAAAAAAAATGATCAATACTACCAATGTTTCAAGTGGCACAATTTTTTTCTCCTTAATATCATTTGAATTGTATTTAAGAGGAAATATGAATATTTTTAAAAAATACATGTCAATACCACCATTGTGTTAAGTATCACTACTTAAAAAATATTTTAACTGTATGATTGACTAATGATAGGAAATAATTTAGAGTGGTGCTCTCTGATAGGTTGGCGACACTCATATTTACTATAAAAAAAATTCTATTTTTATAAATAATTTAGATCCAATACCATTTTTATAATTAAATTTTTTATATTATTTGTATGAAAAGCCCCAAATAGACTCTTTTGTTTAAACGCACATGTTCAACGCATACCCGAACATAAATACAAAATACATTGAAATAAAACACAACCACATGTACGAATTATACCGGTGTTATTTTCCGTATAAGTGCATCAATCACGGGAGACCACGACTAACTGTTTCCCGACATTGCGACCAATGAAGAGGCCAATGAGAGCTGTTGGAGCACTCTCAATACCTTCGGCTACGTCTTCAATGTACGTTATCTTCCCTTCTTTGATGCTAGGTATAACCATTTCTAGATACTTGGGATACAAGTGATAGAAATCACTGACGATAAACCCTTGCATCCGGACCCGTTTCGGAATGATGTACATCAAGTTGTGCGTTGCTTCAGGTTTGTCATTGTTGTACTGTGAGATCATTCCGCATACAGCGATACGACCATGGACTCTCATGTTGAGCAGCACTGCATCGAGCATCTTTCCCCCGACGTTTTCAAAGTAAATATCGATGCCTTCTGGAAAGTACCTGGCAAAACATAGTAAAACATATCAAATCCGATCAAAGTTGGATAACAGATCATGTGATTTGACTGTCGAACAAATCTGAGTTCTATTAACTACTGACCTTTTTAAAGCAGCATCCAAGTCCGGCTCTTCCTTGTAGTTGAACGCCTCATCGAACCCAAACTTATTCTTCAGCAGATCAATCTTTGATACGGAAATCATCGAAGATGTTTAGATAAAAAGGGGAAGAAACAAGAAATGGAGGAATAAATGACAAAACCGAGAACTTACTTTCTCTTTGCTTCCGGCACTTCCGACAACATAGCAGTCTAACAATTTCGCAAATTGCCCGACAAGCTGACCAACTGCTCCGGATGCAGCCGATACATAGACATATTCCCCTTTCTTAGGGGTGCAGATTTCGTAAAAACCAGTATAAGCAGTCATACCAGCCATACCTATAATGATGAAATCAATGAACAATCAAACGAGCACAAGTATGTTCTTATTAAGTTATCAAGATTAAACTATTACTAACCATGAAACATAACCCAGATCATATAAGTGGCAAGAATCTAAACCATGCGACTCGACTTTGTGTCGTACATACATATATCTGACACTCAGCAATCGAGTCCAAGTATCAACTTACCAAGAAGTCCAGTATAGTAGGTGAGAGGCACATCTGTGTGTTGAATTTTGAACAAAAGACCAGGCGCCGTTAAGAGAGAATACTCTTCCCAACCGGTCATCCCCCACACGAGATCGCCGTTTTTGTATTCCGGATGAGTCGAATCCACGACTTTGGCCACTCCGTAACCGGATATAGCCTGCGTAATGTAAATAGTTAAAAGGGTAAATTAAGGCATTGTTTGATAAAATGTTGATCTTTTATTGCTTGAAATTGATTATGAGAGTAGGTGTCCACGGATCAAGATCTGATGTTAACCAAGGCTTTATCATTATGTTACGAGCTCGGTTGACAAATTGCAACATTGGGAACTCAATCCTAAACAGCCAGAACTCACCATTGGGAACTATAAACCTTGATTTGAGCTAAAATTCTAATTAAACCCTCCAAATTTTTTTCTTTTTGAAATTCTCATTAAATTCCCCCACCAAGCTTCTTATAAACCGTACCAGCAAAGTCATCAAACAAAACCTATTTACTAAAAAAAAAACAGATCAAAATTGAACATCCTCGAAAAACATGGGAAAAAAGGGAATTTTTTTTTCAGTTCAGATTCATGAAACTCACCGATCCGGGCTCAAAAGACGGCACATACGAATCTTCGAGCTTCTTCATACGATTCCTCATGTAAGGATCGCAAGATAAGTAGAGATTTTTCACTAAAATTGAATCTTTAGTCCCTTCCGGAACTTTCAATTGAATGCTTTTTTCTTTAATTTCCATATCTGATTCTTTGGGCAAGCCGGCATTCACATAGTTCTTGAGAACCACTTGCTTGTTCTTCACTAACGCTTCATCAGCCATTTTTGTTGCTTGAAACTAAATTAAAAAAAAAATAAAAAAATTGAAGGTTTTAAGAAAAAAAGAGTGAGGCTTTAATGGCAAAAGTTAAAAAGATGGAAATCATCGGGTGCTTATTTCAAAGAAAATAATTGATAAAAAAAAGGAAGGTACAGTTGGGAAGATATTATTTTAGAGGGAAACCTTTTGGGAAGATATTTTGTCAGAGGGAATCTATTAACCGTTGATGTTCGGGTCATTTATCCAGATTTAAAGGCGGTTTGACATTTTAGAGGGTTTAAAAAAAAATAGGTTTGAAATATAAATTTAAATAAAAAAATAAATTCGTTTAAAATATAAGTTGGGCTCGAGTTTAAATATTTAAGGCCCAAACTTAACTCGACTCAACCCATTTTTAAGTTTATAATTCTTTATATTATGTTATTTTTATAATTTATGTAATTCAGAACATATTTAAAAATAAATTTATACTAAATATATAATACTACTCTAATGAAAACATTAAAATAATGTTAAGATGATTATAAAAAATTTAATAAATAAAAATATATAAACTTATTAAATAATTTTTTAAAAACAATATAGGTGAGCCTAAAATGGACTTGCATCAATTTTTTACAAATATAGATAAATTTGGGCAAAATTTTAAGCCTAGATCAGGTCGAGTTTGGACAAACATAAAAGTGAATAGAAGCCAACCTAAACTCGTTTGTAGCATTTTTTACTCCACTAACAGTATATAAAATGGTAATTCATTTAAAAATAAAATTATATTTTTTAAAAGATAAATAATATATTCCTAACTTCAAAAATAATAAATTAGGAAACTTTGATACATTAGATTTGATATGATTTTTTCCATTATGCGTATTTCTATGTTTCCATATATATATTACCATATATTTATTTATATTTTACTATAAATGATCAATGATAAATATATGATATTACTATCTATAATATTTTACCATATAAACTAATGTCTTACCATATATATATATATATATATATATATATTCTTTTATTTTTGGAATATAAAAAATAGTTAAAATTTAATTTCAGTCCCTATCTTTTATTTAAATTTGAGATTTAATCTTTATATTTTAACTTTTGACATAATTCAAGACCTCAACCTTTATATTGCCATTAGTTAACCTAGATATTTTATTCTAATTAAAATCTTGGCGTGAATTTTAACAGTGTTAACAACTATATTTGAATTTTAAATTTAAAAAGTAAAATGACTAAATTTAAAAAAATATAGGGACTAAATTCTAAATATGCCAATAGTATAGAAACTTGGAGCATATTGTAATCTTTAAATTTCAAAATAATGCTAATTAATTGATTATATATATCTGGTAATATATTTAGTAAAGATTATGTGGTTAATCAATTTATAATATTTAACTCTAATTTTAAAATATATTTAGTTTGAATTCATTACTTTCTTGGGCCATCTAACTATAGGATTTTTGGGTGTTTTTATTTTTATGTTAGCCAAGGGGTTACTAAAAAAGACAAAAATTGAATAGTTGAATGATCATTTTGTAACTTTTTATAGTTGGATGACCAAAAAGAAAAAAAACCATAGTTGGATGACCTATACTATAATTTACCCGACCTTTAAATGTGACAACTTGTTTACCCTGGGAAGAAAGGAGAGGGGGGACCTAAAGACGAAGCTAAAAAATTTATGGTGTGAGGTTGAGATAAAATTATAAAATTTTACGGATCAAAGTTAAAATTGTGTCAAAAGAGATTAAATTAAATTATTAACTTTTTTTTGAGGGGCCAAAAGTGCAAAAGTTTCATTTATTACCAAAATGGACTAATTTCTTAGTTTTCTTAAAGTTCAAGGATCAGAGATTAACTTATCAATTTTCATAAAGTTGAAGGGTGAAATTCAAAATTAGATAATTATTTTTCATATGATTAAGGGATAAAGCAACATTTAGCTCTTGAACGTAGCAACTTTTCTCAAGTTGATATTTAAAGTTTGTTTGTTGATTTTTTTTTTAGGTTGGTTCCCGAATTTGGATTGCATCACATCTTTTGTCTTTTTAAGGTTAAATTTTGCTATTAGTCCTTGTACATTTTAAAATTTGTGAATTTTATCTTTATATTTTAATTTGATCAATTTTAGTCCCTATACTTTTCGAATCCTGAAATTTTAGTCGTTACCCAAACAATGATAGTTAAACTTGTGCGGTTAAATTAATAACTAGTCTTGTACTTACGTATAGCTGTAAATTTAGCCCATACTACCCAATTGGATAATTCTAATTCCTTATACTTTTTCAAATTTTAAATTTTTGTCTTGACGCAAATGGTAGTCTTCAATCCATTAATAGGATTTTTAGTTAAAAATATCTGAAAATAATAAGTTGACATGACATTATGCATATGATAATATGCTTGCTGCATTAGATTTTAAAAATAGCATAATTTAACAACTACTGTTTGGTGAGGGCTAGAAATAGAATTCACAACTTTTACAAAGTACATGGACTAATGGCATAATCTAACCTTTTCTAATGCCCGTAAAATGTGATGATATAATACTTTTAGATTATATCATATCATCATTGAAATTAAAAATATATATAAACTTTAAAAAAATAATTGAAATTATAAAGATATAAAAGTTAAAAGAAAAATTTCCATCATCATCATCATCTAAAAGTTGTGATTTTCTTTAGTGATAAGAAGAAAAAAAGTATTTGACAAAAAAAAGGGAGGTCGACATAGATGATAATGTGGGGTCCTAAAATCTCAATATGTTCTCTATGAGAATTGTACCGTTTTAAGTGCGACTTAATTGCTGACTGAATTCTAATTTGGTTGGTATTGATATTGTTGTCTTTATAGAAAGATGTGGACTCGAGCGTGTTGAAATATATTTATCCTCCTATTAAAGGGTTGAGGAAGGACTATAAGTAATTCTAGACATATGTATCCAAAAAAAAAAATTGTGCCTTAGTTCTTAACAAACATTTGAGGTCTGAGATGCAATTGTATGTTGAGTTTTAATTCAGTTAAATAGTTTTAGTTTGGATTGTTTCAGTTTTACAATTATTTGAACATTTCGATCCTTAAACAAATTGTATTGTAATAATTTGATTTGTTTATAATAATTTGAACATTCTTGTTTTTAAGTAAATTGTGTTGTAATAAGTTGATTTTACTTTTTGACTGAGTCTTTTTAGATTGAATCAGTAACACCCCTTACTCGGTCTGTTCGTCGGACCTGAGTTATAGGAGGTTACAACGCAAAACTCAAAACATTCATATACATTAAGCATACATGGCGGATCATGTCGCAGACTAATAGGTGACAGATTGCTCCAACGAATTATTCAACTAAGTATAGAAATTTAAATGACGAAATTGCGGATACACAAAAATGGTGGACTATTCCGCAGACACCCCACACTGCGATAGGTTCCGCTGAACATAACAAAACTGAACTTCAATTTGTCTTTTTTTATTTATTTGCTATATTTTGCGGCATTTACACCAACAAATGTCGTTAATTGTTCAAACATGCATACAACAACATTTCGTAATATAAACACCGCTATAGTATTCCCGTGAATGATTTTCGCCCGAAAATTATTCCTACAATTTGGAAATACATCCACTGTCGTGTTTATACATATAGTCATCGCTAAATATATATGGTCGTCGCATTTTTTGCCATAAACGCTGCTGTAAATCACTATTAATTCTACATTTTGCTGTAGTGCTTTTTTATGCATCGTTGATGTGGTGGATCTCTTCAGGCTCTTGACAATGGTTTTTTGGTTGGCTAAAGTTCATCGTCAACTAGGTCTGATAATGGCAAGGCTAGTATGCAAATTTCAATGGTTTGATCCATGTGATACATCTCTGGTTTGTTTCTGAATTCTTCAAGTGTTGCTATTATTATCAGATTCCCTTTCTCCTTTTGGGGGATTTTTTTTGTAGGCTTTGTTGAACATCAGTTTGTAGTGTCTTATTTATTATTTGTACCATATGTTGTGCCTTTATATTCATATCGTTCATGATTTCTATTAATAAAAGTATTTTCTTCAAAAAACAAAAATAAAAACAAAAATTCCACAAGCAAAATTAAATTAACTTATGCTTTTTTTTCCTAATGAAATAAATTTAGAAATAAAAAATACATTCAAAAATAAGTTCCAGCCCAAAAGTGTCCATATTTTGATTTAGCTTAATCCACGATTTGACCCTTAAATTATGTTCATTTTCCCATTTTAGCATCTAAAACGTTTGTCCCACTTTGGTAAATGAACTATCCTTTCCATCTTAGTTTACCCCAAAAATAAAAAATTAACAATAAGAACATGACATGTAGCATATTTTTATTGTGCGACAATAATTTTAGAGGTAAAATAATATGAAAATGATAATTCATATATCAAAGTGAAAAATCGAATATACTTTAAGGGCCAAATTATAAATAAAGTGTTTCGATCTAAAATTTCGATTACAAGCAATTAACAGCCACCACTTGTTTACCAATATTACGGCCACTAAAGATCCCAACGAGCGCTTTGGGAGCATTTTCCAAGCCATCAGCAACATCTTCAACATACACTACTTTGGATTCTTTGATCAATGGCAATATCATTTCCAGGTATTTGGGGTAAAGATGGTAGTAGTTTGTCGCTAGATAGCCTTGCATTCGAGCTTCTTTCGATACCATCGACGACAAATTCTGGACTCCGTCGGGTTGTTCTCTGTTGTATTGCGAGATCATGCCACACACCGCAATGCGGGCATGGGGTCTCAGGTTGAGTAGCACCGCGTCTAGCATCTTGCCGCCGACATTGTCGAAGTAAATGTCAATGCCTTCGGGACAATGCCTGTTTCGAAAATAAAGGGTCGACGTTAGATTTCGATTACGGTGCTTGGATTCGAGCATGAATGTCAGAAATTGTGCGTTACTAACCTTTTCAATGTTGCATCGAAGTCGGGCTCGTCTTTATAGTTGAAAGCCTCATCAAAACCAAATTTGTTCTTCAAGATACCAACCTTAAATTGAAGAAGTGAAAAAAAAGGCTAATTATGATTTTTGTCTCTCTACTATGCTGAAATTTGGGATTTAATCCCTTTACATTAATTTGATGTAATTTGGTCTCAATTTTTAACCATAGTTAGTTGCCATCATAAAGTGATGACATGGATTTTTTCAAACTTTTATTTGTTAACTAGCAATGCTATCAATTTAGAATCCTAGATAACCATTTTCAATCAATAGGTTAAAATATGCTCCAAGTCTCTGTACTATTCAGTATATTTGAAATTTAGTCCCCTACTTATATTTTCAGAAATTTAACCCTCTACTTTTGAATTTAAAAATGTAATAAGGTCCATTATAACGTCATTTTTTTTGTTCCAAGGCTATAAAATGAGTTTCTTTTTAAATTTCAAAATGTCACACCTATAAATTTAAAAGGATTTTAATAGTGTTAATAATTGGACTTAAATTTTAAAATTGAAAACTAAGGGACTAAATTTCAAATGTACAAGAGTATAAGGACTTGGATCATATTTTAACCTCATTTGATAATAAAATTACATATAAATCGAATGCTTAATCCTATTTTTTAAAAATCCATGACATCACTTTAACCACATCAACTAATGGTATTATCAATTTCTACCTACATGGCCAAAAAATCAATTTCTACCTACTAATAACATCATAAGATAAAAAAAAGAATTAGGGCAAATTAAAGGGATTAAATCCAAATTTTAACATAATAGAGGGACTAGAACTAGAATTAGACCATAAAGGAAACAATAGTATTCAGACTCAACGTCCTCTATTCTTTCAAATGCAATAACAATCCAATTGAAAAATGTTTTCTCTTTTATCATAAATGAATATAGGTTGTTCTGAGTTTAGTTTTAATATTCAATTCAATACTTATGTTTTTTGTTCCAATTAAAGACCTGAGTTTAGCTTCAGTGTTCAATTCAGCACCTGAACTTTTTGTCATAATTAAGCACCTATGTTTTATTTGCTAAAGCATACATAATGCTGATTGATCTGGGTACCAAATTGAACATTTCAGCCAAATACAGATATCAAATAGTATAACCCTGAAAATAATAGGAATAACATGCAAAGGGGCTACCTTCTCTGGGCTACCAGCACTTCCAACAACATGGCAACCATGGAGCTTGGCAAATTGCCCCACTAGCTGACCAACTGCACCACATGCTGCTGAAACAAACACATAGTCTCCTTTCTTTGGAGCACAAAGCTCATAGAAACCAATATATGCTGTTATCCCAGGCATACCTATTAACCATCTTACATTTATTATCAATATTACATAACCATATTCAACACTCACGCGGAGTCTAATTAACATACTTTATTATATATCAATTCCCTCTTTTATGCATTTGTTCTTATATGTTCTTAGATTTTCTTTGGTTACATTCTTTTATTAAGTTATGCTATTTCCAAAATCGATGTACCAAACTTATTATCATATATATGTATAATGCTATGTCACTTATTATTTCCAAATATTACTCACTAAAATCTAGTTCACGGATTAATGATTGTCATTTGTGTCAAGATTGGAATTTCAAATTTGAAAAGTATAAGATTTAGAATGATCCAATTAGAGAAAATGAACTAAATCTACAATTGTACGCATGGTGTAGAACTAGTAATTGAATTTAACTACTAATTTAACTACTATTGTTTGGGTCAAGACTAAAGTTTCAAATTTGAAAAGTATTAGGACTAAAATTGATCAAATAAAAGTATAAAGACTAAATCCATAACTTTAACAAAGTATAGGGACTAATAGTAGAATTTAACCATTTCTTTCCCTTTGACGTTTTGATCCTTCTACTATGCTCAAAATTTAAATTTAAACCTCATACTTTAATTTAACACAGTTTAGCATTTCTATTTTTTGATGTTATTGATTAGTTCAAATACTTATCTATTCGGATTAAAATGTTGCTGACATGGCTTTTTCTCTTCTTAAAAACACCCCCTCCAACTCACCATACTATCTATTGTGAACCTTTTATTTGTTGGAAGGATTATTTTTAAGGACAAATCAATATCAACGATTTAACATGAACATTTAATGATTTTAAGTATTTTGACTAACTAATGACATTATAACACGTATATAGATAGAAGAGAACAATTCAATCCCGAACAACCTTAACCTAAGATAGAAGAGAATTGATAGTTACCAAGAATTCCAGCATAATAGGAAAGAGGTACATCGGTATGTTGGATTTTAAAGAAATTTTTAGGGTCTGAAATTAGACTATACTCTTCCCAACCAGTTATTCCCCACACCAAATCATCCTTTGCAAAGCCAGGATGTGCTGAATCCAAAACTTTAGCCACTCCATATCCAGTTATAGGCTGCAAATTCGAGCTAAAATTAGTCCGTATATCCAAATTACTAATAATATGCATACCGACGCTATCGATGATTACATATCATTAAAAATGAAGTTAAATAAATTTAATTTTAAAAAATTTTGATGAAGTGTTATTTTTTGGTTCACTTTTTGCAATGAAATTAAAGAACCTAGTGTAAAAAGAATCTTGTGTGTTGGCCTGATGGGTAAAGTATTTATCGTCCTAGGTGTGACTTGGGTTCGAGTTGTGGTAGTCACGTTGCTATTAGGACCTTGCCCTCCTCTTGTAATTCAAAAAAAAAAGAAGAAAAGAGAACCTAGTGTAAAAAGGCACTCTTTGGGTAGTTTTTATTTTTATTTTTATTTAAGACCCAATGTCAATGCAATGGTTGAAAATTTTAGAGGACTAGAATAGAATATAAATAATTGAAGATGTTAAAAGATAAAATTATCACTATATTAATTTATAATTTTATAAATTTCCAAGGAGTCTAAAAGTTATTTAATCAGTATCTGCTTTAAGAGGCCGAAACTAAGTTATATATTTTTATAAGAGTTAAAATGTAGTTTCACATAGAACTAAACCAAAATTCTAACATTTTCGGAGGTCCAAACTATATATTAACTTACGATTTTATAAATTTTGAGGAGTCTAAAGCAACAATTTCTTATTTTAGGGATGGGAGAGCCCCTGCTTGCCCCCTCATTGGACTCTAAATTATTGTGGAAAGCTCTTCCAGCTTTTATTTTCTATATTGCAAAGAATTGATACTCGACGCAGTGTTAAAAATATCCATTGCTAATAATGAAAAGGTGATAGAAATTTATGAGGCTTAATTAGTTTCTACACTTACTGAAACAATGTCGGATCTTTGACAACGTAGTTGAGAATTTGTAGGCTAAATCCAAACAAAAATCAATCACATTTCAGTTTTTTACGATCATCCAATGATTCATTTTAACGGATGTTGAAATTCAAATATCAAAATTTTGATTTTTTTCAAAACGGTAAACAAGAAAACATATCAAAACATAATAAAACTTGATTACGATAACGATGATGAAGATGAAAGGAAGTGTTTAAAATTACCGAACCGAGGACGTAAGGATCTGTTAATTGTCTTTCGAGCTTCATCATTTTGAAGATCATGTAGGGATCGCATGAGAGATAAAGATTCTTGAGGATAATGGAATTAGAATCCTTTGGTACTTTGAGTTTGATGGTTCCGGCTGTCAAATGCATATCGGTTTCTTGTGGTGAACCAGATACGTAGTGTTTCAGTACCACCTTCATGTTGCTTGCTTCATCCATGCCACCCGTCGCCATTTTCCTTGGTAATGAATACTATGGAAAGAGATCTAGATTTACAAAGTGGCTAGTAATTTATAGGAGAGATATTCGGGGTTGATTTCAATTCGGTTCAGTTTAGTTATTTTTAAAAAAAAATTGTGATTGGTGTGATAGGTTAATTTTGATTTGAATTTAGAAATTCGATTTATTCAAATTGAATACAAATTATATATGGTTTGATTTGATTAAAAAAAATTAATCCAACACGGTTAAATATGAGCTCGAAATGATTTGAAATCGAATTTGATTTGAACCAGGAAATAACTCGAACGAAAATCATCTAAAAATTTTAAAATCCGATTTGTTTAAAAAATAATCCACCACCATTCTATATGAACTTGAAATGATGAAATCCGAAATCAAAATTGATTTAAACTTGAAACTAACCCAAATCAAAATGATCTGGAAATTTCAAAACCTGATTTGACAAAAAAAGATAATCCAACACCATTCAATATGAGCCCAAAATGATTTGGAAATTTTAAACTCGATTTGACTAAAAAAATATCCAACACCGTTCAATATGAGCCCGAAATTATCCGAAACCGAATGTCTTGAACCTAAAAGATTTGAACTTGAAACTAACCCGAACCAATATGATCCAGGAATTTTAAAACCCGATTTGACTAAAAAAATAATGCAACTCCATTCAATATGAGTCTAAAATGATCAAATTTGAAATGGTCCGAAATTGAAATTGATTTGAACGTGAAACTAACCCGAACTAAAATGATTCGAATATTTTAAATTTGAGAATTTGAAGAATCTTGGGTTTGGGATTCGGACTAGTTTAAATCATTTTGTGTTATTGTTATTTCTGATTCAAATTGTTAATTTTTATGGTCAAGCTAGGTTGGTCAGATATAGATTCGTATTAGTAGGATTAGCTTTTCGGGTTTGGGTCATTGAGTATATTGATTCGAATCATTTCGAATTTTTATTTGAATTTGACACTTGAGTTTAGATAATTTTGAGAAATTTTTTTAAATCATATATTAACCCCCTGAAATGCTCAAATTTTAATTTGATTCCATATCTTAATATTTATTTATTATTTTAATGTTGATTTTTGATTAACACACTCTAAAGATTTGACCATATGTAAATTTCATTCAAAAATTTTTATTAATTGCTGCATCATTATGATTTGTTCCATGTAAATTCGTGATCCCCGTTCTTCGTGGGATTTTTTGCCATTTTGCATACCTGTTCACCGTCGAGAGCGATCACCATCCCCACCAGATCTGTCAGCAGACTAGTCACCTTACCTTGGCTCTTAATCTTTATAGTTTCGTCTAGGAATGTCACCAATTTTGAGCGCAGTATAGGCTTCCCAGCCACTGCTCGCATCTGCTTCATATGCTCCAATATTGTTCTTTGTTTTCTCTGGATTTTGTTCTCTCAACTTCCCTAAAACTCCAACACCATCCCAGACAAGACAGTAAGGAAATTAGGTACAAGGTTGTGATATAAGAGAGTAAAAAAGAGATGGGAAAATAGCTAAAACGTTAGGTGTGGGGACTGGAATCCCAAAGTAGAAGCGGGCAGATGGGATCCATGTTTATTGTCATTCTTGGTTAAGCTATTGCAGTGTTTGGGCCATAATCACTCCTTCCATTGATTACTGGTTTGAGCTGTTGTGGAATTGTGTGGATGATAAAAAAAAAGAATACACGAATCCTTCAATTTTATTTGGGACTGTAGTAATTTCAGTTTATCTGTTACAGAAGGGAGATTGAAAGATTACGGAGGCTGTTGAATCTTTTGTTTCCAAAATTATTTGGTAAGACAATAATTGGGTTAAGTTATGATGAAGCTTCATAAATTCCGCAATAAAATTTTAATATGCGAAATATATCATTAAAAGACATGTTTGGTTTTTTGAAGGAGACAGCTCCTTTCTTACCTTATCTAATACATTGAGCTAACTAATTTCAGAAAAAGCTTATATACGAAAACAAAGAGAAGCATCTAACAAAGAGAAGCTTATTATTGTAAGCACAATCACACTCCCAAATTATAAGAAGTTCTAAAATCAACAATCAAACCTCACAAGTTTCAGCTCAGATTTTTACATGACATTTATTTCTAACTTAAAAAGTCGAAAAAACCAAATTACAGTTACAACAATAATTAATATCACAAGTAACCAGGCAAACATCAAACCCTGTTTTTCAGCCTTGAGTTTTCCTGCAAATGAAGTGGCAGGTTTCAAATATGATTACATCTGAATTGCCCGCTTGTGCCACACTCACCAACCCCATAGATAAGAGTCTACTTCACATTTCCAGTGGACAATAAATTTACATTCCGACTTTGAGCATTCAAGAGCCATACCTTCACAAGGCTTACCGCATTTATCACAATCTGGGTAGTAATACTTCTTCACAATGGTGAGTGGGTGTGGATGATCATTTCCTTCATGAATGCTCCCGAGTTTGAGGAATGGATATCGTCTAAGAACACAATTAACATGAGCAGAAGTATCACATGTTGAACAATTATAAAACCAAAGTTTTGAATCTCGACTTTCTTCACAGATATCACAATGATGACTTTCTAAATATTTGTTATCATCATGATCTGTGAGTGAAAGAAGATGCTCATCACATTTATGATGAGCTGTAATTGGAAGTGAAAAACAACGAAGATGTAGCACAAAATTGCAATCCTTACAACAGAATGCCGCCTGTGTAGTCCTACCACAAGCATTGCATTTCCCATTGTGCTTTGGGTAGTAAAAGAGGGGGTGTTCATGTTTCAAACATGTTCGAGCACCAGGAGTAAGAGCAATCACACATCGGAGACATATTTTTCCCTCACATCCACAACATTCATAAGCAAAGGCATTAGTTACGTACCAACATCGTCGACACAGAAAAGCTTTGTCAGAAATAAGGGCTAGGGGCTCTTTGCAACCATGATGCCAAACGTTCTTCATCTTAGGTAACTCGGCACACGCTTTATGAAGAAAAAAAGCACATTCTGAACAGTAGTAAAACGGATCCGAGATTGGCAACATACACCCGTCGCAACTATTTTCATATCCTCCAACAAAGGGACCTAACATTAGATTATGCATATGCTTGAAATGCTTTATTTTTGTAGCATCTCCAGCATCGTTGCTCTCAATAACAATGATGGAACTTTCAATGGGCATCTCAATCTCATCTTCATTTTCTACTATTTCATATGAATCTTTATCCTTCATTACACACTTCACATGGAATATACCATTGTACTTTGAACAATAGTAACTACCATGCTCTGTATTGACTAGATAATGGCATATTAGGCACCTCAAAACCCTAAAATCTTCTATGTGATGGAAATATGTGTGAAGAAGGCGATGGTCATGCCACTTACTTTTGATAATGCGAGGCAATGAAATGCAGTTTTTATGGATTATAATGTTGCATGTACCACATGTATAGGCAACATGATTTCCTTCAGTGCCACACCCATCACATGTGAATGGAACTTGTCTCAACAACAAGGTGAATGGATGTTCATGATTTGTACTATTAATAACTTGTAATGGTGATTGTGATGCACATTCAATGTGAACAACAAACTTACAAGGAGAACAACCATAAACAAATCCTCTTCGCATTGTTACCTGGCAGCATATCTTGCAAGAGAGCCGTTCGCTATTAAATTGTAGGATGACAGGATGCTTGCGATGACACACATGATTCAATTTGAAAGGAATCTCAGTGCATTTCTCATGTAAGTTAAATCCACGGCAAGGAGAAAAGTGTGTATAATTTGGTAATGGTTCCCGGCACCCAAAGCACTTAGAAACATCTTTAAGTATTTCATCACCATTTTCAGTGGGAATCAATGGATGTTGAATGGGAATCAGTGGATGTTGAAGGGCAACATGCTCAAGCTCTTTCAAATTTTTCTCAGCAATATTAAATGTAGACAAAGCACATTTAATGTGAAAGTCCAATTCACAAGAAGAGCAGCGATAAACAGACTTGTGACCAGATTTATTGCAAAAATTGCAAATGTACATTCCAGATGAATAAGGTGCATTTTGCATAAGAAGAGGATGGTTGAGATGAAAAGGGTGATTAAGCTCCAAAGGTGCCTCGGCACATACCTTATGAAGAAAAAACCCACAGTGCTCCGCACAGCAAAAACATGGAGCAGACGCCTTCTCCCCACATCTTGAGCAATCATTTACACCCCTTTGATTGTCCATCAGCTGCTCTTGATTCAACATAAGAAACAGGGGATGTTGGTGCCCGTTAAACAAGGTAAATGGATGTTAATGATTTGTGCTCTTAGTAACTTGTAATGGTGATTGCGATGCACATTCAATGTGAACAACAAACTTACAAGGAGAACAACCATAAACAAATCCTTTATCTTCTTCATTGCTTTCTATGCATATCTTGCAAGAGAGCCGTTGGCTATTAAATTGTAGAACAAGAGGATGTTCGCGATGGCACACAAGATTCAGTTTGAAGGGAAGCTCAGCGCATTTGTCATGTAAATTAAATTCACAGTCAGGAGAAAAGTGTGTATACTTTGCTAAGGGTTCCCGACACCCAAAGCACTTACTATCATCTTCAAGTTCTTCATCTTGAAGGGCAACATGCTCAAGCTCTTTCAAATTATTCTCAGCAATATTAAATGTAAACAAAGCACATTTAATATGAAAGTCCAATTCGCAAGAGCAGTGATAAACAAATTCATTACCCAATTTACTGCAAAAATTGCACATGTACCCTCCAGGATAAGGTGCATTTTGCATAAGAAGAAGAGGATGATGAGGATGAAAAGGGTGATTAAGCTCCAAAGGTGCCTCAGCACATACCTTGTGAAGGTCAAACCCACAATCCTCGGCACAGCTAAAACATGGAGTTGACACCTTCTCGCGACACCTTGAGCACTTAGCTACATTCAGCAGCTGATCTTCATTCAAGATAAGAAGCAGGGGATGTTGGTGGCCATAATTGTTAGACCCCTCCATTTTTGCTTCCCCGAGCAATATAAATAAAGGAAAAGCTTGATTTTGGGAGCAAAGTGACAATGGGAAAACAAGAATACAAGTGAAGAAAGATAAAGATTGAGGAAGTGGGAGAGCATTTGATATTTAGAGGCAGAGGAAGAGGGACGGTTATAGTAAACAGAGGTGAACTCAATTAGCCAGTCGATGCTTTTATTCAAGGTTACACTTGCTTTTCATGGTGGGTTGATTTGATATTTATGAATCCTTCGTTGTTTTATTTCGAAATTCCCATATTATATTATGCAATACACCATATGTATACGTGTACCATAATTTGAGCTCATTTTACATCAAGGATTGTAATGAAGTAAGCATTGGTTAACGTTAATTAGACTGATTTCACTATAAAATAATCATTGTAATTAGTGTGGTATTGGGGTTGGAGCTGAGTAGCATGTGCCTTGTATTTATGTAATATGTAATATAATATTAAGAGGAGAGACAATAGTTTCAGACAAACTTGTATTTTCAAATAAGCTTATATAAAGAAACAAAGACAAGCATCCAACAATCACACTCTCAAATTATAAAAAATTCTAAAAATAATAATCAAATTCCAATGCAACTTCAGATTATTATATAACACTTATTTAAAACAATCTAAATTACAACTGCAACAACTAATATCATAACTAATAAGGCTAATACCAAACTCTGTTTTTGTTGAAGTTGGTCAGCATGAAGCCAACACTCGATTCCATACAGGCCATGAAGACCAAGCAAAGCTGGAACAGATGCAAGGGCTGCTGATGCAAGCTCATTTTGTTCATTTTGTTATATTTAGTTGATGAAATGAGTGTTAGTTCATTTCTAACTAAGTTAGCTTTCTGATTGATGTAATTAGCTTATGTATGAGCTGTAAACACAGTTTTGTATAAGTTTACAAGCTAAGATTTCAAGTTTCTATGTAATTAGTGGAGGTAGGTAATTACTTGTTGATTTTGACAAGCCTTATGCTTGAGTTATGTACTGGCTTCAAGCCATTGTTTTATGTATGAATGAAATCAGTTTTGTTCATCAATATTCACAAAAATTTCCCACTTATTCTCTTCTTTCTTTAACTCGAAATTGTTTGTTTGCTCAGCAAGTTTCGAGGCTTGCTCGACAAGATACTTGCTGAGTCTGCTTGATTCTGTTGTTGCACCAACAATTGGTATCTAGAGCTTATTTCTTAAGGGACCTGTTATACAAATCCATGGCTTCATCAAGCTTTTCACCAGCTGCACCTCAAGTATTCAATGGAGAAGGCTATCACATATGGGTGGTCAAAATGAAGACTTACCTGCAGGCTTATGATCTGTGGGAGGTGGTCAACTCAGGATGTTGAACCGAACCACTTAGAGGCAATCCAACAGTGGCTCAGATCAGGCAGCATGCTGATGAGAGGACCAAGAGGCACAAGGCCATGTCTTGCATTCAGAACTTAGTGTCAGATGTGATTTTCACAAGGATTATGGCCTGTGAATCACCAAAACAGGCCTGGGATAAGTTGCAAGAAGAGTTTCAAGGGACAGAGAGGACAAGGCAGCAACAGTTACTGAATTTGAGGAGAGATTTCGAGAATTTAAAGATGAAGGAAGAAGAAACTGTCAAGCAATATTCTGACAGGATTATGGCTGTGGTTAATAGCGTCAGGCTCCTTGGAGAGTAGTTTAATGAAGCTAGGATAGTGGAGAAAGTAATAGCAACTCTGCCTGAGAGGTATGAGGCAAAAATCTCATCTCTCGAGGACTCAAGGGATCTGTCCACCATTTCCCTGACTGAGTTGATCAATGCTCTATATGCTCAAGAGCAGAGGAGAGCAAGTAGACTGGAAGAGCATCAAGAAGGTGCCTTTCGAGCAAGGACAAATCGCCTACAAAGGCAAGAAGGCACGGAGAGACAAGCCAAAGAATGATCTTTGCGAGAAGAGAAGGTCAAACTTGCAAGCACTGCGAAGGGTGGTCATCCGGAAGAAAAATCTTGGTTCAATCCGGATCTTTGTGTCAACATTGTAAGAAGAAGGGTCATGTTGAGAGAGTTTGCAAGAGCAAGACCAAATCAAGATGAACCGGTCTCAACAGATGAAAGCCGAGGCTCGAGTAGCTAAGGAGGACAAGTGACCAAGAGGAGCAAGTCTTTCTTGTGTCATGCTCATTTGCTCAGAAAGGCTCTCATCTGGTTGGCTCCTAGACGATGGATGCACCAATCACATGACACCGATGCTGCAATCTTCAAGTTTTAGACGAAACTGTAGAACCAAAGTCAAAATTGGTAATGGGCACTTTATTCAAGTGAAGGCAAAGGTGATGTCTTGATATGCACTCCACAGTGCCAAAATGATCTCAAATGTGCTCTGGTGCACGAAATTGTGAAACCTACTCAAAGATAGCTCAATTCTTTGGAGAAAGGTTACTCTGTGGTGTTCAAGGACAAGCGATGCAAATCGGTGATCCAAGTGGATCCAAAGCGATGGCGATCCCTATGGTGATAAGAGCTTTGTGGTTGATGGACAAAGAAGTCGACATTGCCTACACACCACATCGGATGAATCTAAGTTGTGGCATCAAAGGTGGGACATGCCAACTTCGGATCGATGGCGAATGGTCGAGAAGACTGGCTGAAAACTTCATCAACTCGGTGGACCATGATGATGTGTGTGAAGTGTGTCGACTAGGAAAAGCAGCCGATTGCCATTTCCCATGAATCAAGCCCGGAGAGCCTCTGAAAACTCCAACTGGTGCACACGATGTGTGTGGCCCTATGAGGATCGAGTCACTAAGTGGAAACAGTATTTCATCTTGTTTATTGATGATTTCTCTAGATATTCTGGCTTTACTTCTTAAAAGAAATCGAAGTGGCCACTTGTGTTTTGGAAGTTTAAAGCTGCTGCTGAGATGAAACAGTCATAAGTGAAGACCATAAGGTCGATAATGGGACCGAGTACACCTCATTTCGGTTCCAAGCCTTCGTGATAAGGCGGGCATCAAACACCACTTACCAACACTTATACACCTCAACGTAATGGTGTAAGTGAAAGGAAGAATAGGAGCTTAATGGATATGGCGGTGCTTAATGATTCGAAGAATCGCCTAAAGCACTATGGGCGAAGCTTAACACCGCAACATACATTCAAAATAGACTTCCAACCAAGGCTTTGGATCGAAGACTCCATTCGAGGCTGGTTTGGCTTCAAGCCATCAACGCTCATCTGAAGGTCTTTGGATGCATATGTTACACACATGTACCTGCTGTTAAAAGGGACAAATTGTCTGAAAGGGCTCGACCTGGTCTTCTGGTGGGCTACAGCACTGTTAAGAAGGGCTATAGGATCTTGGATCCTTCAACAAACAAAGTGTCGATGGCGGGGATGTGGTATTTGATGAAAGGTCATGTTGGGCTGGAAAGGCATGAACTGAGGAAGTTTCAAGAACTTCTGACAAACCAAGTCGAGCGAACAAAGTGTTCCTGAAATGGACATTGATGATGAACCAGTCAGAGGAACAAGATCAATGACTGAGATTTATGAAAGGGCTCATATAGCCATAGCTGAACCAAGTAACTTTGAAGAGGCTGAAGCTCAGCAAGAGTGGAAGCAGGCAATGGCTGAGGAGATCAGCATGATTGAGAAGAACCAGACCTGGGAATTGGTTGAAAGGCCAGTCAAAAGGAAGGTGATTGGGGTGAAATGGGTGTACAAAGCCAAGCAGAATGCTGATGGAACCTTGAACAAACTGAAAGCAAGGTTGGTTGTCAAGGGGTTCAGTCAGAGGTATGGCTTGGACTACCTGGAGACCTTTGCACCAGTGGCCAGGCTCGACACCATCAGACTGCTGATTGCCTTAGCAGCCCAGCTCGAATGGAAAATTCATCAACTCGATGTGAAATCAGCCTTTCTGAATGGTTTTTTAGATGAAGACATCTATGTTGAACAACCACAAGGGTTTGAAATAGCTGGGAGAGAGCATATGGTCTACAAATTGAAGAAGGCCCTATATGGCTTAAAACAGGCTCCAAGGGCCTGGTACAGCAGAATCGATGGCTACTTGACTGATCTGGGATTCAATCGAAGCAAGAGTGAGCCAACACTGTATGTCAAGAAGCAAGGGACACAAACACAACTCATTGTGTCCCTATATGTTGATGACCTGCTGGTGACAGGAGGAGATCGAGCAGTGCTGGTTAATTTCAAGACCAAGATGCAAGAGGTGTTTGAAATGTCTGATCTTGGGGAGATGTCCTATTTTCTTGGAATGGAGGTGACTCAAGCACAGAATAGGATATTTTTAAGTCAGAAGAGCTTTGCCACAAAGATTCTGACCAAGTTCTCCATGCAAAACAGCAAACCAACTAAAACACCTGTTGCTGTTGGAGAAAAACTATCGAGCCAAGGAGATTTTGAGAAGGTATGTGAAACTACCTACAGGAGTCTAGTTGGTTGTTTGCTATACTTGACTGCCACTAGACCGGACATAATGTATCTTGTAGGATTGCTCTCAAGGTTCTTGCATTGTTGCAATGAGAAGCATTTCAGTCGCCAAGAGAGTGCTCGAGATATGTCAAAGGCACTTTGGACTATGGGTTAAGGTACAGCAGGAAAGGAAATCTAAATCTAGTTGGGTACACTGATAGTGACTGGGCTGGATCGATAGATGACATGAAAAGCACCTCAGGGTATGCTTTCAACCTTGGTTCAGCTATGTTCTGCTGGAGCTCGAAGAAGCAAAGTCTGGTGGCACAATCTACTGCTGAAGCAGAGTATGTGGCAGCAGCAAGTGCTGTCAACCAAGCCATTTGGCTTAGGAAAATCCTGGCTGATTTGAATATGGATCAAAGGGAAGCAACAGAGATCTTCTGTGACAATCAATCTACTGTTGCAATTGCCAAAAATCCTGTGTTCCATGGAAGAACAAAGCATTTTAGCATTAAGCTATATGTTGTTCGAGAAATGGAGCAAGCTCAGGAAGTGAAGCTAATTCACTGCAATTCAGAGGACCAGCTTGCAGACATTTTGACTAAAGCCCTTAATGTCACAAGGTTTGAGCATTTAAGAAGAAAATTAGGTGTTTGCACCATGCTAACCAAGGAGGAGTGTTGAAGTTGGTCAGCATGAAGCCAACACTCGATTCCATACAGGCCATGAAGACCAAGCAAAGCTGGAACAGATGCAAGGGCTGCTGATGCAAGCTCATTTTGTTCATTTTGTTATATTTAGTTGATGAAATGAGTGTTAGTTCATTTCTAACTAAGTTAGCTTTCTGATTGATGTAATTAGCTTATGTATGAGCTGTAAACACAGTTTTGTATAAGTTTACAAGCTAAGATTTCAAGTTTCTATGTAATTAGTGGAGGTAGGTAATTACTTGTTGATTTTGACAAGCCTTATGCTTGAGTTATGTACTGGCTTCAAGCCATTGTTTTATGTATGAATGAAATCAGTTTTGTTCATCAATATTCACAAAAAATTTCCCCAGCTTATTCTCTTCTTTCTTTAACTCGAAATTGTTTGTTTGCTCAGCAAGTTTCGAGGCTTGCTCGACAAGATACTTGCTGAGTCTGCTTGATTCTGTTGTTGCACCAACAGTTTTCCTATTTTGAGTCTTCCGGCAAAAGAAGCCGCAGATTTCAAATATGACTAGAATCAAAAAGAATTTAGCATCTTTGTACTTGAGAAAAAAAAAAAAAACTTCACAGCCTCCATGAAATCCTTCCCAGCTATACCCCAAGTAGCTTGAAAAAATTTAGCAGAATATCCATCTGGCCCCGAGGCCTTATTACTACAGAAAAAGAACATACCCTATTATCCAGTGTCAAGAGTATTACTAAAGAAATGTACCAATTCAGTAGAAACAGCCTCAAAAGAATCCAACTTTTGTCCTTGGCTATCAATAAGAACCTGATTGGTGTTTCATTTTAGCCTAAAATACTTGCAAGGAGTCGTTGGCTATCGAATTGCAAAACCAGAGGATGTTGTGTATGGCACATATGACTCATCTCCAGAGGTAGCTCAGCACATTTCTTATGTAAATTAAATTCACAATCAAAAGAAAAGTATGTATATTTTGTTAATGGTTCTCAACACCCAAAGCAGTTAACAGCATGTTTAAGTTCATCGTCATTTTTAGTGGAAATTAATGGATGCTGAAGGGCAACACACTCAATCTCTTTCAAGTTGAGTTTTAATAAAGCACTTTTAATATGCAAGTTCAATTCATAAGCGCAATGATAAACAAACTCAGTACTGCTTTTATCGCAAAAAAAACAGGCAAATGTAGGTTGATGAATTGTAATGCGCCAAAACTTGGCCCAAAAATTTTGACTGAATTCCAGAGGTCACATTGTTCATCGAAATAGCTCAAAACAAAATTACTGTTTTAAACACAGGAACTCTTTTCGAAAATCTTTTTCTCTTGCAACTTATTGAAACCGTAAATAAGATTTAATTACATTAAACCTGTTAAGCATTGGCCTGCACTGCAACAAAAGACCAGCAGCAAGTCTACAACAAGACCAGCAGTTGCAGCTCGATTTTGAAGTGCAGCATTGGAGCTGAACCAAATGTAGCCAACTGTCTTGTTTATTTTGTTCCTATGTAACTTAGGCTAGTCAACTTGTAATTTGTTTACAAAGTTAGTAGGATATGGTTTGATTTGAATTGATGTAATAGCTGATATGTCTGCTTATTTTGTGTGTAACTTAAGTTAGCATTAGTCTTATACTAGTGGGGGAAGTTATGCCATTAGGTAACTGTCGAATTAACATTGTAACTCTCATATATTTCAATTTTTGAATGAAAATTTGGATGATTTTCTTCAGTTACAATTCTTGCCATTGTTTTTTACTTTTGTTTTGCTGTTTTTGCCTTTGTTTACTGCTAAAGCTCCAACAAAACCATGTTATCACTTCAAACCAGTTCAAAAACAAGTTACTATTTTCGTACTAATTTTGCAATCAAAACAGAGTAGTAGTTTTGAGAAAAACTGAAATTTCAAAGCGGAATTGCAACAGCAAATTTTGATGTCTTTTAGTCGAAAAACCCATAGATTAATACCTTAAAAATCGTATGTTTACAAAATGAATAATAACATGTGATGAAATTAAATCCATGTGTGGCATCGAATATTTTAAAACCAAATCAAGTAGCCATAACCCATGCCGCAGTTTATATAATCGCCTTACAAATTGATTACAAATCACCATACTAATCTTATGGAAATCTTATTTAAATCAAACCAACACACACACAAAAACC
The DNA here is from genome assembly GCF_025698545.1 of Gossypium raimondii. NCBI lineage: Eukaryota > Viridiplantae > Streptophyta > Magnoliopsida > Malvales > Malvaceae > Gossypium > Gossypium raimondii. Next base: position 513,433 of record NC_068567.1, on the reverse strand, counting down.
CCTTTTGAGACCTTCAATCTGCCGAGTCCACAAACTAACCTTGCGAAATACCTAAATGGAAGAAACTAAAAGGGATGAGCTACAGGAACTCAATGTGAGGCTGAAACTTAGGCAAAAGGCAAATGATGATGTAACGAAACAAAAATAGTTTCAGAAAAAGTAAATACAGATGTCATACTAGAATTTAAAATCGGTAACCAAATATACGAAGTCTCCACTAACATACATAATGCAATTACATTAACCTATCACACATATCCCAACATTAATATAGATAGACATAGAATCAGATATGTAAAATATGCAACAAACCAAAATTTCCCACCCAACCAATCAAAAACCACCCCGACCACCCTACACACCACAATTGGGCTATGGTAGACCGATCCACTCTGCACACCACAAAGGACTATGGTAGCCCATCCACCCTACACACCATAATAGTGAGTCGAAGCCACTCAAATAGAAATATGCAGCTGAGGTGACATTTATATAGTAATGCGGTAAAACCGCTATAACAGAATATGCAGTAAAACTGTCAAATCACACTTCCTTCTCTTCAAACATATCCCAAACCTAAATGTAGATGCAGCTGATCTTCATTCAAGATAAGAAGCAGGGGGTGTTGGTGGCCATAATTGTTAGACCCCTCCATTTTTGCTTCCCCAAGCAATATAAATAAAGGAAAAGCTTGATTTTGGGAGCAAAGTGTCAATGGGAAAACAATAATACAAGTGAAGACAGATAATGATTCAGGAGGTGGCAGAGGCAGAGGGTCGCTTATAGTTTGCTGCCACCAAAACATAAAGAACAGGGCACACATAAACAAGTGGGATCCCATAACCCGCAGCCCAATATTTGTAAATAACATTTTCATGTTTGCATGTTATTTGATTTGAATTTAGAAATTCGATTTTATCAAATTGAATACAAATTATATATGGTTTGATTTGATTAAAAAAAATAATCCAACACGGTTAAATATGAGCTCGAAATGATCTGAAATCGAATTTAATTTGAACCGGGAATTAACTCGAACAAAAATGATCTAAAAATTTTGAAACCCAATTTGATTAAAAAATAATCCTACACCATTCTATATGAACCCAAAATGATCAAATCCGAAATTGATTTGAACCTGAAACTAACCTAAACCAAAATGATTTGGAAATTTTAAACTTGATTTGACTGTTTTGTAGCAAAGAAATGGAATTGGTTCAGTTATAGAATTACTTTTTGAATGTTTTGTTCCTATGGAACTTAGTCTAAATCTTTGTAATGAGTTAGCTAAGTTAGTAGGAAAGATTGACTGATGTAATAGCTGGTATGCCAGCTTTCTTTTGTAATCAACTTGCATTATTTTAATATGTGTTAAGTAAGGGCAGTTAAGTTAGTAGGTAACTGTCAAACATTTTTTGTAACCTTCATATATTCAAATTTGAATGAAAAAATTTGATGACTTTCAGTTACAATTCTTTTGCTGAGTTTTTTTTTTCAGTTTTCTTCTTTTTGCTTTCATTCGATTCTGCTCTTGTTTTGCTGAAAGTTCCAACAGAGACAGGTCCTTCTTACTTTATCAAATACATAGAGCGCTAAACGTCAAACCTAATTTTATTACAGCAACGGAGAAATAATTTCAGAAAAAGCTTATATAAGAAAACAAAGAGAAGCAACGCTTTTATTATTGTAAGCACAATCACACTCCCAACTTATAAGAAATTCTAAAATCAACAATCAAACCTTACAAGTTTCAGCTCCAGATTTTTACATGACATTTATTTAAAACTTAAAAAGTCGGAAAAACCAAATTACAGTTACAACGATAACTAATATCACAAGTAACCCCATTTTCCAGTCTTGAGTTTTCCTGCAAATGAAATGGCTGGTTTCAAATATGATGACATCTGAATTGCCGCTTGTACCACACTCATCAACCCCATAGAGAAATGCCTACTACACAATTCCAGTGGACAATATATTTGCATTCCGACTTTGGGCATTCAAGAGCCACACTTTCACAAGGCTTACCGCATTCATCACAATCTGGGTAGTAATAATTCTTCTTCACAATGGTGAGTGGGTGTGGATGATAATTTCCTTCATGAATGCTCCTGAGTTTGAGGAATGGATATTGTTCAAGAACACAATAAACATGAGCAGAAGTATCACATGTTGAACAATTATAAAACCAACGATTTGGATCTCGACTTTCTTCACAGATATCACAATGATGATGTTCTGAATAACTGTTATCATCATGATCAGTGAGTGAAAGAAGATGCTCATCGCATTTGTGACGAGCTGTAATTGGAAGTGAAAAACATTCAAGATGTAGCACAAAATTGCAATCCTTACAACAAAATGCCGCCTGTGTAATCGTACCACAAGCATTGCATTTCCCATTGTGCTTTGTGTAGTAAAAGAGGGGGTGTTCATGTTTCAAACATGTTCGAGCACCAGGAGTAAAAGCAATCACACATCGGAGACATATTTTTTCCTCACATCCACAACATTCATAAGCAAAATATTTAAGAACGTAATGTATTTATAATAGTTAAAGTATCTATAGATGTTAGATAATAATCATTTATTTTAATGAGATATACGAAATTGATCTAAATTTGAAAGTTTATTTAAAATATAATTATCAATAAGATCAAATATACTAATGTTATCAAATAATTGATTCAATAATCTACGGTAAACTATAACCGATAAGTATGAAATCGATACATTTATTTGAAATATATCAAACTGATTCTATATAGTTCAACTGATTAATTCCAAAAATTATAAACTGATTTATAATAAATAATCGAACAAATTGATTAATTATAAATCAAAGATTGATAAAAGTATCCAATACCATTAATTGAATCAAAATTGTATAACGATATGAACACTGAAAATGTGAATTGAATATAACTGAGACAAATGATTAAACAAATATAATTGAAATCCAATGAAATTGAATTAAAATTTGAATTGAGACTTAACAATTTCAAATGTTAAACTTGATACGAAATTTTACTGAACTTGAATTGTCAAAATGATTGAAATTTAACTAATTTGATCATATATTAATTAATGTCAAAACTGTTTCAATTGAAATGAATAACATTTGAATCATTATGAATTTTAAATTTGTAATAAACTGTTAAACATTAATTTGATACTGATTTGAATAAAATTATAACCATTACTAATTAAATTGATCAATTATATTTAAATTCGATTTGACTAATATGAACTACTTAATGATATTTAATAATTTGATTGTTGATTCGAAATCATAAGTTTGTAATTTTGATTCATATTAAATTTATATTATATGTAATTATCAGTGTAATTTGATTCAACATATATGTATTGAATCGACATTAATTTATTTCAATAGATCTCATGATTAGATGCTAGATCATTTTATGTCTAATTTATTTCAATATAATGATTTTTATATTTAAAGATATTGAATCTATAAATAACAATTTAATATAATTTAAACTATTATTCATATTGAAGGGCAACATGCTCAAGCTCTTTCAAATTATTCTCAGCAATATTAAATGTAAACAAAGCACATTTAATATGAAAGTTCAATTCACAAGAAGAGCAGCGATAAACAGACTTGTGACCAGATTTATTGCAGAAATTGCAAATGTACATTCCAGATGAATAAGGTGCATTTTGCATAAGAAGAGGATGGTTGAGATGAAAGGGATGATTAAGCTCCAAAGGTGCCTCGGCACATACCTTATGAAGATAAAACCCACAGTGCTCTGCACAGAAAAAACATGGAGCAGACACCTTCTCCCCACACCTCGAGCAATCAGTTACACCCCTTTGATTATCCATCAGCTGCTCTTGATTCAACATAAGAAACAGGGGATGTTGGTGCCCGTTAAACAAGGTAAATGGATGTTCATGATTTGTACTCTTAATAACTTGTAATGGTGATTGTGATGCACATTCAATGTGAACAACAGACTTACAGGGAGAACAACCATAAAAAAATCCTATTCGCCTTGTTTCCTGGCAGCATATCTTGCAAGAGAGTTGTTCGCTATAAAATTGTAGAACAAGAGGATGTTCGCGATGGCACTCAAGATTCAGTTTGAAAGAAAGCTCGGCGCATTTGTCATGTAAATTAAATCCACAGTCCGGAGAAAAGTGTGTATACTTTGCTAATGGTTCCCAACACCCAAAGCACTTACTATCATCTTCAAGTGTTTCATCTTGAAGGGCAACATGGTCAAGCTCTTTCAAATTATTCTCAGCAATATTAAATGTAAACAAATCACATTTAATATGAAAGTCCAATTCACAAGTAGAGCAGCGATAAACAGACTTGTGACCAGATTTATTGCAAAAATTGCAAATGTACATTCCAGATGAATAAGGTGCATTTTGCATAAGAAGAGGATGGTTGAGATGAAAAGGGTGATTAAGCTCCAAAGGTGCCTTGGCACATACCTTATGAAGATAAAACCCACAGTGCTCCGCACAGCAAAAACATGGAGCAGACACCTTCTCCCCACACCTCGAGCAATCAGTTACACCCCTTTGATTGTCCATCAGCTGCTCTTGATTTAACATAAGAAACAGGGGATGTTGGTGACCGTTAAACAAGGTAAATGGATGTTCATGATTTGTACTCTTAATAACTTGCAATGGTGATTGCGATGCACATTCAATGTGAACAACAAACGTACAAGGAGAACAACCATAAACAAATCCTATAGCTTCTACATTGATTTCTCTGCATATCTTGCAAGAGAGCCGTTGGCTATTAAATTGTAGAACAAGAGGATGTTCGCGATGGCACACAAGATTCAGTTTGAAGGGAAGCTCAGCGCATTTCTCATGTAAATTAAATCCACAGTTAGGAGAAAAGTGTGTATACTTTGCTAATGGTTCCCGACACCCGAAGCACTTACTATCATCTTCAAGTTCTTCAACTTGAAGGGCAACATGGTCAAGCTCTTTCAAATTATTCTCAGCAATATTAAATGTAAACAAAGCACATTTAATATGAAAGTCCAATTCACAAGTAGAGCAGCGATAAACAGACTTGCGACCAGATTTATTGCAAAAATTGCAAATGTACATTCCAGATGAATAAAGTGCATTTTGCATAAGAAGAAGAGGATGATCAGGATGAAAAGGGTGATGAAGCTCCAAAGGTGCCTCAGCGCATACCTTGTGAAGGTAAAACCCACAATCCTCGGCACAGCCAAAACATGGAGTTGACACCTTGTCGCGACACCTTGAGCACTTAGCTACATTCAGCAGCTGATCTTGATTCAAGATAAGAAGCAGGGGATGTTGGTGGCCATAATTGTTAGACCCCTCCATTGTTGCTTCCCCGAGCAATATAAATAAAGGAAAAAGCTTGATTTTGGGAGCCAAGTGTCAATGGGAAAACAAGAATACAAGTGAAGAAAGATAAAGATTGAGGAAGTGGGAGAGCATTTGATATTTGGAGGCAGACGCAGAGGGACGGTTATAGTAAACAGAGGTGAACTCAATTAGCCAGTCGATGCTTTTATTCAAGGTTACACTTGCTTTTCATGGTGGGTTGATTTGATGTTTATGAGATTTATTTATAAATCCTTTGTTGTTTTATTTCGAAATTCCCATATTATATTATACAATACACCATATGTATACGTGTACCATAATTTGAGCTCATTTTACATCAAAAATTGTAATGAAATAAGCATTGGTTAACGTTAATTAGACTGATTTCACTATAAAATAATCATTGTAATTAGAGTGGTATTGGGGTTGGAGCTGAGTAGCATGTGCCATGTATTTATGTAATATGTAATATAATATTAAGAGGAGAGACAATAGTTTCAGACAAACTTGTATTTTCAAATAAGCATATATAAAGAAACAAAGACAAGCATCCAACAATCACACTCTCAAATTATATAAAATTCTAAAGTACTAATCAAATTCCAATGCAACTTCAGATTATTATATAAACAACTAATATCATAAGTAATAAGGCAAAGATCAAACTCTGTTTTCCTATTTTGAGTTTTCCGGAAAATGAAGCCGCAGATTTCAAATATGATTAGAATCAAAATGAATTTAGCATCTTTCTACTTAAGAAAAACAATACTTCACAGCCTCCATGAAATCCTTCCCAGCTATACCCCAAGTAGCTTGAAAAAATTTAGCAGAATATCCACAGTGTCAAGAGTATTACTAAACAAATGTACCAATTCAGTAGAAATAGCCTCAAAAGAATCCTACTTTTGTCCTTGGCTATCAATAAGAACCTGATTGGTGTTTCATTTTAGCCTAAAATACTGGCAAGGAGTCGTTCGCTATTGAATTGCAAAACCAGAGGACGTTGTGTATGGCACATACGACTCATCTCCAGAGGTAGCTCAGCACATTTCTTATGTAAATTAAATTCACAATCAAGAGAAAAGTATGTATATTTTGTTAATGGTTCTCAACACCCAAAGCAGTTAACATACATAACGCTATTTTTGGTTCAGTTTAGGTATTTATTTTTAAAAAATTGTGATTGATGTGATAGGTTTTTGGTTTGAATTTAGAAATTCAATTTTACCAAATTAAATACAAATTATAAATGGTTTCATTTGATTACAAAAATAATCCAACACTGTTAATATGAGCTCGATATGATCTGAAATCGAATTTGATTTGAACTGGGAATTAACTCGAACGGATATGATCCAAAAATTTTAAAACCCGATTTGATTAAAAAATAATCCAACACCGTTCTATATGAACCTGAAATGATCAAATCCGGAATCGAAATTGATTTAAACTTGAAACTAACCCGAATCAAAATGATCCGGAAATTTTAAAACTGATTTGACTAAAAATGATAATCCAACATTGTCCAATATGAGCCTAAAATGATCAAATCCGAAACTGATTTGAACCTGAAACTAACCTGAACCAAAATGATTTGGAAATTTTAAACTCGATTTGATTAAAAAAATTATCCAACACCGTTCAATATGAGCCTGAAATTATCCGAAACCGAATGACTTGAACCTAAAATGGTTTGAACTTGAAACTAAACCGAACCAAAATGATCCAAAAATTTTAAAACCCGATTTGACTAAAAAAATAATCCAACACCATTCAATATGAGTCTAAAATGATCAAATTTGAAATGATCCGAAATTGACATTGATTTGAACGTGAAACTAACCCGAACTAAAATGATTCGAATATTTTAAATTTGAGAATTTGAAGAATCTTGGGTTTGGGATTCGGACTGGTTTAAATCATTTTGTGTTATTGTTATTTCTGATTCAAATTGTTAACTTTTATGGTCAAGTTAGGTTGGTCAGATATGGATTCGTATTAGTAGGATCAACTTTTGGGTCATTGAGTATATTGATTCGAATCATTTCGAATTTTTATTTGAATTTGACACCTGAGTTTGGATAATTTTGAGATGTTTTTTAAAATCATATTTTAATCCCGTGAAATACTCAAATTTTAATTTGATTCCATATCTTAATATTTATTTATTATTTTACTGTTGATTTCTAATTAACACACTCTAAAGATTTGACCATGTAAATTTCATTCAAAAAAATTTATTAATTGCTGCATCATTATGATTTGTTCCATGTAGATTTCATTAATCGGCTTTATATAAAAGAAAAATAATTAAAAACAACATTAAATCAATTATCACTATAGCTCATCTCTGACCAGGCCTGTTAGATTTCTTTGCTGTCTTAGTGTTTGTTGGGAACTCGATGAGCCCAACACAGTCACTATAAAAGACCTAGAACCAACATGTAATGTTACCTAAGACCTAGGACTTTTTAGAGAAGTCGAGCAATCGAATGAGGTGAAGCTGGTTCATTGTAGTTCAGATGTCCAACTTGCTGATATTCTCACAAAACCAAAAGTGTAAGCTCAATTGAAGTTGCAAGCTCATCAAAGTGTGAGCTGTTATATGTTGTTGGCGAACCACCTGACGTATTTTAAGAAAGGTTCGCATATGCTGATGATGATTTTTGTATTAGTCTGCTTGCTAAGATCACTTGTTAGATAAGCAGAGTTTGTGTATTAATGTACAAGTTATGTATTTGTATTTTCAAAGTGTATTAATGGGGTTTGTTGACTTTCTTATGACCACTACACACATATATATATTGTATTTCTTGTTGAATGAAAAGCATATGAGAAAATTTGATAGCAGTCAAAAAAATTAAATTCTGATAAGTGTTGTTCTTTGTTTTCTCTGTATTTTGTTCTCTCAACTTCCCTAAAACTCCAACACCATCCCAGACAAGACAGTAAGGAAATTAGGTACAAGGTTGTGATATAAGAGAGTAAAAAAGAGATGGGAAAATAGCTAAAACATTAGGTGTGGGGATTGAAATCCCAAAGTCGAAGCGGGCAGATGGGATCCATGTTTATTGTCATTCTTGGTTAAGCTATTGCAGTGTTTGGGACATAATCACTCCTTCCATTGATTACTGGTTTGAGCTGTTGTGAAATTGTGTGGATGATGACCTTTCTCGGCTTTGCATTTTCTTTTTTGTCTTAATATATATTTTTTATGGAAAAAAGAATACACTAATCCTTCAATTTTATTTGGGACTGTAGTAATTTCAGTTTATCTGTTACAGAAGCACAATCACACTCCCAAATTATAAGAAATTCTAAAATCAACAATCAAACCTCACAAGTTTCAGCTCAGATTTTTACATGACATTTATTTATAACTTAAAAAGTCGAAAAAACCAAACTACAGTTACAACAATAATTAATATCACAAGTAACAAGGCAAACATCAAACCCAACCCTGTTTTCCAAGTCTTGAGTTTTCCTGCAAATGAAGTGGCAGATTTCAAATATGATTTTATCTGAATTACCACTTGTACCACGCCCAAAATCTCCATAGATGAAAGGGTACTACACAATTCCAATGGACAATATATTTGCACTCTGACTTTGAGCATTCAAGAGCCACATCTACACAAGGCTTACCACATTTATCACAATATGGGTAGTAATACTTCTTCTTCACAATGGTGAGTGGGTGTGGATGATCATTTTCTTCATAAAGGCTCCTGAGTTTGAGGAATGGATATTGTCCAAGTACACAATAAACATGAGTAGAAGTATCACATATTGAACAATTATAAAACCAATGATTTGGATCTCGACTTTCTTCACAGATATCACAATGATGATGTTCTGAATAACTGTTATCATCATGATCAGTGAGTGAAAGAAGATGCTCATCGCATTTGTGACGAGCTGTAATTGGAAGTGAAAACAACGAAGATGTAGCACAAAATTGCAATCCTTACAACAGAATGCCGCCTGTGTAGTCCTACCACAAGCATTGCATTTCCCATTGTGCTTTGTGTAGTAAAGAGGGGTGTTCATGTTTCAAACATGTTCGAGCACCAGGAGTAAGAGCAATCACACATCGGAGACATATTTTTTCTTCACATCCACAACATTCATAGGCAAAGGCATTAGATATGTACCAACATCGTTGACACTGAAAAGCTTCGTCAGAAATAAGGGCTAGAGGCTCTTTGCAATCATGATGCCAAACATTCTTCATCTTAGGTAACTCAGCACACGCTTTATGAAGAAAAAAAGCACATTCTGAGCAGTAGTAAAACGGATCCGAGATTGGCAACATACACCCGTCGCAACTATTTTCATATCCTCCAACAAAGGGACCTAACATTAGATTATGCATATGCTTGAAATGCTTTATTTTTGTAGCTTCTCCAGCATCGTTGCTCTCAATAACAATGATGAAACTTTCAATGGGCATCTCAATCTCATCTTCATTTTCTACTATTTCATATGAATCTTTATCCTTCATTACACACTTCACATGGAATATACCATTGCACTTTGAACAATAGTAACTACCGTGCTCTGTATTGACTTCATCATGGCATCTTAGGCAATTCAAAACCCTAAAATCTTCTATGTGATGGAAATATGTGTGAAGAAGGCGATGGTCATGCCACTTACTTTTGATAATGCGAGGCAATGAAATGCAATTTTTATGGATTATAATGTTGCATGTACCACATGTATAGGCAACATGATTTCCTTCAGTGCCACACCCATCACATGTGAATGGAACTTGTCTTAACAACAAGGTGAATGGATGTTCATGATTTGTACTATTAATAACTTGTAATGGTGATTGCGATGCACATTCAATGTGAACAACAAACTTACAAGGAGAACAACCATAAACAAATCCTCTTCGCATTGTTACCTGGCAGCATATCTTGCAAGAGAGGCGTTCGCTATTAAATTGTAGGACAAGAGGATGCTTGCGATGCCACACATGATTCAATTTGAAAGGAATCTCAGTGCATTTCTCATGTAAGTTAAATCCACGGCAAGGAGAAAAGTGTGTATAATTTGCTAATGGTTCCCGGCACCCAAAGCACTTAGAAACATCTTTAAGTTTTTCATCACCATTTTCAGTGGGAATCAATGGATGTTGAAGGACAACATGCTCAAGCTCTTTCAAATTATTCTCAGCAATATTAAATGTAAACAAAGCACATTTAATATGAAAGTCCAATTCACAAGAAGAGCAGCGATAAACAGACTTGTGACCAGATTTATTGCAAAAATTGCAAATGTACATTCCGGATGAATAAGGTGCATTTTGCATAAGAAGAGGATGGTTGAGATGAAAAGGGTGATTAAGCTCCAAAGGTGCCTCGGCACATACCTTATGAAGCTAAAACCCACAGTGCTCCGCACAGCAAAAACATGGAGCAGACACCTTCTCCCCACACCTCCAGCAATCAGTTACACCCCTTTGATTATCCATCAGCTGCTCTTGATTCAACATAAGAAACAGGGGATGTTGGTGCCCGTTAAACAAGGTAAATGGATGTTCATGATTTGTACTCTTAATAACTTGTAATGGTGATTGCGATACACATTCAATGTGAACAACAAACTCACAAGGAGAACAACCATAAACAAATCCTCTTCGCGTTCTCACCAGGCAGCATATCTTGCAAGAGAGCCTTTCGCTATTAAATTGTAGAACAAGAGGATGTTCGCGATGGCACTCAAGATTCAGTTTGAAAGGAAGCTCGGCGCATTTGTCATGTAAATTAAATCCACAGTCGGGAGAAAAGTGTGTATACTTTGCTAATGGTTCCCAACACCCAAAGCACTTATTTTCATCTGCAAGTTCTTCATCTTGAAGGGCAACATGCTCAAGCTCTTTCAAATTATTCTCAGCAATATTAAATATTAACAAAGCACATTTAATATGAAAGTCCAATGCGCAAGAGCAGTGATAAATGAAATTCGTACATGGTTCATCACAGAAATCGCAAACACACCCTGAGTAAGAAGATGGTGGCTCTTGCAGAAGAACAAGAGGATGATGGGGATGAAAAGGATGATTAAGCTCCAAAGGTGCGTCGGCACATGCCTTGTGAAGATAAAACCCACAGTGCTCCACACAGCAAAAACATGGAGCAGACACCTCCTCCCCGCACCTGGAGCAATGAGTTACACCACTTTGATTGTGGATCAGCTGGTCTTGATTCAAGATAAGAAGCAGGGGATGTTGGTGGCCATAATTGTTGGACTCCTCCATTTCTCCTTCCTCTAAACCCTAAACAGAGGTAAACTCAATTAGCTAGTCAATGCTTTTATTCAAATAGTATATTAGCCCTAAAAAGAATAGGAATAGCATGCAAAGGGCCTACCTTCTCTGGGCTACCAGCACTTCCAACAACATGGCAACCATGGAGCTTGGCAAATTGCCCCACTAGCTGACCAACTGCACCACATGCTGCTGAAACAAACACATAGTCTCCTTTCTTTGGAGCACAAAGCTCATAGAAACCAATATATGCTGTTATCCCAGGCATACCTATTAACCGTCTTACATTTATTATCGATATTACATAACCGTATTCAACACTCACATGGAGTCTAAGTAACATATTTTATTATATATCAATTCCCTATTTTATGCATTTGTTCTTATATGTTCTTAGATTTCCTTTGGTTACATTTTTTTATTAAGTTCTACTATTTTTAAAATCTGATGTACCAAACTTATTATCATATGTGTAATGCTATATCAGCTTATTATTTTCAAATATTACTCACTAAAAATCTAGTTAATAGATTAATGATTGTCATTTGTGTCAAGATTGAAATTTCAAATTCGAAAAATATATAGACTTGGAATGATCCAATTAGAAAAATGAACTAAATCTACAACTGCACACATATAGTATAGAACTAGTAATTGAATTTAACTAAACGAATTTAACTACTATTGTTTGGGTCAAGACTAAAGTTTCAAATTTGAAAAGCATTGGAACTAAAATTGATCAAATAAAAGTATATAAGGAGTAAATTCATAACTTTAACAAAGTATAGGGACTAATAGTAGAATTTAACCATTTCATTCCATGATTTGGGTCAAATTATGGTTTTGATCCTTCTACTATGCTCAAATTGTAAATTTAACCCTCATACTTTAATTTAACACAGTTTAGCATTTCTATTTTTTGGTGTCATTGATTAGGTCAAATACTTATCTATTCTGATTAAAATGTTGCTGACATGGCTTTTTCTCTTCTTAAAAACACCCCCTCCAACTCATCATACTATCGTGAACCTTTTATTTGTTGGAAGGATTATTGTTAAGGAAAAATCAATATCAACGATTTAACATGAACAATTAATGATTTTAAGTATTTTGACTAACTAATGACATTATAACACGTATATAGATAGAAGAGAACAATTCAATCCCGAACAACCTTAACCTAAGATAGAAGAGAATTGATAGTTACCAAGAATTCCAGCATAGTAGGAAAGAGGTACATCGGTGTGTTGGATTTTAAAGAAATTTTTAGGGTCTGAAATTAGACTATACTCTTCCCAACCAGTTATTCCCCACACCAAATCATCCTTTGCAAAGCCAGGATGTGCTGAATCCAAAACTTTTGCCACTCCATATCCAGTTATAGGCTGCAAATTCGAGCTAAAATTAGTCTGTGTATCCAAATTACTAATAATATGCATACCGGCGCTATCGATGATTACATATCATTAAAAATGAAGTTAAATAAATTTAATTTTAAAAAAATTTGATGAAGTGTTATTATTTGGTTCACTTATTGCAATGAAATTAAAGAACCTAGTGTAAAAAGAATATTGTGTGTTGGCCTGATGGATAAAGTGTTCATCGTCCCAGGTGTGTCTTCGGTTCGAGTTGTGCTAGTCACGTTGCTGTTAAAAGATAAAATTATCACTATATTAATTTATAATTTTATAAATTTCCAAGGAGTCTAAAAGTAATTTAATTAGTGTCTGCTTTAAGAGGCCGAAGTTAAGTTAAATATATTTATAAGAGTTAAAATGAAGTTTCACATAGAAATAAACCAAAATTCTAGCATTTTTGGAGGGCCAAACTATATATTAACTTACGATTTTATAAATTTGAGGAGTCTAAAGCAACAATTTCTTATTTTAGGGATGGGAGAGCCCCTGCGTGCCCCCTCATTGGACTCTAAATTATTGTGAAAGCTCTTCCAGCATTTATTTTCTATATTCCAAATAATCGATACTCGACGCAATGTTATAAATATCCATCGCTAATAATGAAAAGGTGATAGAAATTTATGAGGCTTAATTAGTTTCTACACTTACTGAAACAATCTCGGATCTTTGATAATGTAGTTGAGAATTTGTAGGCTAAATTCAAACAAAAATCAAATCACATTTCACTTTTTTAAGATCATCCAATGGTTCATTTTAACGGATGTTGAAATTCAAATATCAAATTTTTGATTTTTTCAATACGGTAAACAAAAAAGCATATCAAAACACAATAAAACTTGATTACGATAACGATGATGAAGATGAAAGGAAGTGAATAAAATTACCGAACCGAGGACGTAAGGATCTGTTAATTGTCGTTCGAGCTTCATCATTTTGAAGATCATGTAGGGATCGCATGAGAGATAAAGATTCTTGAGGATGATGGAATTAGAATCCTTTGGTACTTTGAGTTTGATGGTTCCGGCTGTCAAATGCATATCGGTTTCTTGTGGTGAACCAGATACATAGTGTTTCAGTACCACCTTCATGTTGCTTGCTTCATCCATGCCACCCGTCGCCATTTTCCTTGGTAATGAATACTATGGAGAGAGATCTAGATTTACAAAGTGGCTAGTAATTTATAGGAGAGATATTTGGGGTTGATTTCAATTCGGTTCAGTTATTTATTTTTAAAAAAATTGTGATTGGTGTGATAGGTTAAATTTGATTTGAATTTAAAAATTCGATTTTATCAAATTGAATACAAATTATATATGGTTTGATTTGATTAAAAAAATTAATCCAACACGGTTAAATATGAGCTCAAAATGAACTGAAATCGAATTTGATTTGAACCGGGAATTAACTCGAACGAAAATGATCTGAAAATCTTAAAACCCGATTTGATTAAAAAATAATCCAACACCATTCTATATGAACTTGAAATGATCAAATCTGAAATCAAAATTGATTTAAACTTGAAACTAACTGGAATCAAAATGATCTGGAAAATTTAAAACCTGATTTGACAAAAAAAGATAATCCAACACCATTCAATATGAGCCCAAAATGATCAAATCCGAAATTGATTTGAACCTGAAACTAACTTGAACCTAACCTGAACCAAAATGATTTAGAAATTTTAATCTCGATTTGACTAAAAAGTTATCCAACATCGTTCAATATGAGCCCGGAATTATCCGAGACCAATGACTTGAACCTAAAATGATTTGAACTTGAAACTAACCCGAACCAAAATGATTCAAAAATTTCAAAACCCGATTTGACTAAAAAAATAACCCAACACCATTCAATATTAGTCTAAAATGATCAATTTTGAAATGATCTGAAATTAAAATTGATTTGAACGTGAAACTAACCCGAATCAAAATAATTCGAATATTTTAATTTTGAGAATTTGAAGAATCTTGGGTTTGGGATTCGGACTGGTTTAAATCTTTTTGTGTTATTGTTATTTCTGATTTAAATTGTTAATTTTTATGGTCAAACTAGGTTAGTCGGATATGGATTCATATTAGTAGGATCAACATTAAATCAATTATCACTATAGCTCATCTGTGACCAGGCCTGTTAGATTTCTTTGCTGTCTTGGTTTTTGTTGGGAACTCGATGAGCCCAATGCACTTACTATAAAAGTCCTACGACCTACAAGTAATGTTACCTAAGACCTAGGACTTTCTAGAGAAGTTGAGCAATCGAATGAGGTGAAACTGGTTCATTGTAGTTCATATGTCCAACTTGCTAATATTCTCACAAAACCTCTTGGAAGAATGAGGTTATAGAGGCTAAGATAAGATATTGGAGTTCACAGCATTATGGCCAAGGAGGAGTGTTGCGAAGTGGTCATTTCTATAGTGGCGAACTCTTCCTATGAAATTGTGAGCTCACCAAAGCTGCAAGCTCCACCAAAGCTGCAAGCTCAGTCTAGTAGCGACTTTTTTTATTATTGTAAGCACAATCACACTCCCAAATTATAAGAAATTCTAAAATCAATAATCAAACCTCACAACTTTCAGCTCCAGATTTTTACATGACATTTATTTAAAAGTCGAAAAAACCAAATTACAGTTACAACAATAACTAATATCACAACTAACCCTGTTTTCCAGTCTTGAGTTTTCCTGCAAATGAAGTGGCAGGTTTCAAATATGATTACATCTGAATTGCCGCTTGTACCACACTCACCAACCCCATAGATAAGTGCCTTCTACACATATCCAGTGGACAATATATTTGCATTCCGACTTTGAGCATTCAAGAGCCACACCTTCACAAGGCTCACCGCATTTATCACAATCTGGGTAGTAATACTTCTTCTTCACAAAGGTGAGTGGATGTGGATGATCATTTCCTTCTTGAATGCTCCCGAGTTTGAGGAATGGATATGGTCCAAGAACACAATTAACATGAGCAGAAGTATCACATGTTGCACAATTATAAAACCAATGATTTGGATCTCGACTTTCTTCACAGATATCACAATGATAATGTTCTGAATAACTGTTATCATCATGATCAGTAAGTGAAAGAAGATGCTCATCGCATTTGTGACGAGCTGTAATTGGAAGTGAAAAACAATCAAGATCTAGCACAAAATTGCAATCCTTACAACAGAATGCCGCCTGTGTAGTCATACCACAAGCATTGCATTTCCCATTGTGCTTTGTGTAGTAAAAGAGGGGGTGTTCATGTTTCAAACATGATCGAGCACCTGGAGTAAGAGCAATCACACATCGGAGACATATTTTTTCCTCACATCCACAACATTCATAAGCAAAGGCATTAGATATGCAATAACATCTTCCACACAGAAAAGCTTTGTCAGAAATAAGGGCTAGAGGCTCTTTGCAACCATGATGCCAAACATTCTTCATCTTAGGTAACTCGGCACACGCTTTATGAAGAAAAAAAGCACATTCTGAACAGTGGTAAAACGGATCCGAGACTGGCAACATACACCCGTCGCAACTATTTTCATATCCTCCAACAAAGGGACCTAACATTAGATTATGCATATGCTTGAAATGCTTTATTTTTGTAGCTTCTCCAGCATCGTTGCTCTCAATAACAATGATGGAACTTTCAATGGGCATCTCAATCTCATCTTCATTTTCTACTATTTCATATGAATCTTTATCCTTCGTTACACACTTCACATGGAATATACCATTGCACTTTGAACAATAGTAACTACCATGCTCTGTATTGACTTCATCATGGCATATTAGGCAATTCAAAACCCTAAAATCTTCTATGTGATGGAAATATGTGTGAAGAAGGCGATGGTCATGCCACTTACTTTTGATAATGCGAGGCAATGAAATGCAATTTTTATGGATTATAATGTTGCATGTACCACATGTATAGGCAACATGATTTCCTTCGGTGCCACACCCATCACATGTGAATGGAACTTGTCTCAACAACAAGGTGAATGGATGTTTATGATTTGTACTATTAATAACTTGTAATGGTGATTGTGATGCACATTCAATGTGAACAATAAACTTACAAGGAGAACAACCATAAACAAATCCTCCTCGCGTTGTTCCCTGGCAGCATATCTTGCAAGAGAGGCGTTCGCTATTAAATTGTAGGACAAGAGGATGCTTGCGATGCCACACATGATTCAATTTGAAAGGAATCTCAGTGCATTTCTCATGTAAGTTAAATCCACGGCAAGGAGAAAAGTGTGTATAATTTGCTAATGGTTCCCGGCACCCAAAGCACTTAGAAACATCTTTAAGTTTTTCATCACCATTTTCAGTGGGAGTCAATGGATGTTGAAGGGCAACATGCTGAAGCTCTTTCAAATTATTCTCAGCAATATTAAATGTAAACAAAGCACATTTAATATGAAAGTCCAAGTCACAAGAAGAGCAGCGATAAACAGACTTGTGACCAGATTTATTGCAAAAATTGCAAATGTACATTCCAGATGAATAAGGTGCATTTTGCATAAGAAGAGGATGGTTGAGATGAAAAGGGTGATTAAGCTCCAAAGGTGCCTTGGCACATACCTTATGAAGATAAAACCCACAGTGCTCCGCACAGCAAAAACATGGAGCAGACACCTTCTCCCCACACCTCCAGCAATCAGTTACACCCCTTTGATTATCCATCAGCTGCTCTTGATTCAACATCAGAAACAGGGGATGTTGGTGCCCGTTAAACAAGGTAAATGGATGTTCATGATTTGTACTCTTAATAACTTGTAATGGTGATTGTGATGCACATTCAATGTGAACAACAAAGTTACAAGGAGAACAACCATAAACAAATCCTCTTCGCCTTCTTACCTGGCAGCATATCTTGCAAGAGAGCGGTTCGCTATAAAATTGTAGAACAAGAGGATGTTCGCGATGGCACTCAAGATTCAGTTTGAAAGGAAGCTCGGCGCATTTGTCATGTAAATTAAACCCACAGTCAGGAGAAAAGTGTGTATACTTTGCTAATGGTTCCCGACACCCAAAGCACTTACTATCATCTTCAAGTTCTTCATCTTGAAGGGCAACATGGTCAAGCTCTTTCAAATTATTCTCAGCAATATTAAATGTAAACAAAGCACATTTAATATGAAAGTCCAATTCGCAAGAGCAGTGATAAATGAATTTCGTACATGTTTTATCACAGAAATCGCAAACACACCTTGTGTAAAAAGATGGTGGCTTTTGCAGAAGAACAAGAGGATGATGAGGATGAAAAGGATGATTAAGCTCCAAAGGTGCGTCGGCACATACCTTGTGAAGATAAAACCCACAGTGCTCCACACAGCAAAAACATGGAGTAGACACCTCCTCCCCGCACCTGGAGCAATGAGTTGCACCACTTTGATTGTGGATCATCTGGTCCTGATTCAAGATAAGAAGCAGGGGATGTTGGTGGCCATAATTGTTAGACTCCTCCATTTCTCCTTCCTCTAAACCCTAAACAGAGGTAAACTCAATTAGCTAGTCAATGCTTTTATTCAAGGTTACACTTGCTTTCCATGGTGGGTTGATATAAATCCTTTGTTGTTTTATTTCGAAATTCCCATATTATATTATACAATACACCATATGTATACGTTTGAATGTATATATATATACACCATAATTTGAGCTCATTTTACATCAAAAATTTTAATGAAATAAGCATTGGTTAACGTTAATTTGACTGATTTCACTATAAAATAATCATTGTAATTAGTGTGGTATTGGGGATGGAGCTGAGTAGCATGTGCTATGTATTTATGTAATATAATATAATATTAAGAGGAGAGACAATAGTTTCAGAAAAACTTGTATTTTCAAATAAGCTTATATCAAGAAACAAAGACAAGCATCCAACAACACCTCTACAATCACACTCTCAAATTATAAAAAATTCTAAAATAATAATCAAACTAAATTACAACTGCAACAACTAATACGGCAAAGATCAAACTCTGTTTTCCTATTTTGAGTTTCCGGCAAATGAAGCCGCAGATTGCAAATATGATTAGAATAAAAGAGAATTTAGCATCTTTCTGCTTAAGAAAAAAAATACTTCACAGCCTCCATGAAATCCTTCCCAGCTATACCCCAAGTAGCTTGAAAAAATTTAGCAGAATATCCATCTGGCCCCAAGGTCTTATTACTACAGAAAAAGAACATACCCTATTATCCAGTGTCAAGAGTATTACTAAAGAAATGTACCAATTCAGTAGAAATAGCCTCAAAAGAATCCAACTTTTGTCCTTGGCTATCAATAAGAACCTGATTGGTGTGTCATTTTAGCCTAAAATACTTGCAAGGAGTCGTTGGCTATTGAATTGCAAAACCAGAGGATGTTGTGTATGGCACATATGACTCGTCTCCAGAGGTAGCTCAGCACATTTCTTATGTAAATTAAATTCACAATCAAGAGAAAAGTATGTATATTTTGTTAATGGTTCTCAACACCCAAAGCAGTTAACATACATAACGCTATTTTTGGTTCAGTTTAGTTATTTATTTTTAAAAAATTGTGATTGATGTAATAGGTTTTTTGTTTGAATTTAGAAATTCGATTTTATCAAATTAAATACAAATTATAAATGATTTCATTTGATTACAAAAATAATCCAACACGGTTAAATATAAGCTCGATATGATCTGAAATCGGATTTTATTTGAACTGGGGATTAACTCGAACGGAAATGATCCAAAAAATTTAAAACCCGATTTGATTAAAAAATAATCCAACACCGTTCTATATGAACCTGAAATGATCAAATCCGAAATCGAAATTGATTTAAACTTGAAACTAACCCGAATCAAAATGATCCGGAAATTTTAAAACCTGATTTGACTAAAAAAGATAATCCAACATTGTCCAATATGGGCCTAAAATGATCAAATCCGAAACTGATTTGAACCTGAAACTAACCTGAACCAAAATGATTTGGAAATTTTAAACTCGATTTGACTAAAAAAATTATCCAACACCGTTCAATATGAGCCCGAAATTATCTGAAACCGAATGACTTGAACCTAAAATGGCTTGAACTTGAAACTAAACCGAACCAAAATGATCCAAAAATTTCAAAACCCGATTTGACTAAAAAAATAATCCAACACCATTCAATATGAGTCTAAAATGATCAAATTTGAAATGATCCGAAATTGACATTGATTTGAACGTGAAACTAACCCGAACTAAAATGATTCGAATATTTTAAATTTGAGAATTTGAAGAATCTTGGGTTTGGGATTCGGACTGGTTTAAATCATTTTGTTTTATTGTTATTTCTGATTCAAATTGTTAACTTTTATGGTCAAGTTAGGTTGGTCAGATATGGATTCGTATTAGTAGGATCAACTTTTGGGTCATTGAGTATATTGATTCGAATCATTTCGAATTTTTATTTGAATTTGACACCTGAGTTTGGATAATTTTGAGATGTTTTTAAAATCATATTTTAATCCCGTGAAATACTCAAATTTTAATTTGATTCCATATCTTAATATTTATTTATTATTTTACTGTTGATTTCTAATTAACACACTCTAAAGATTTGACCATGTAAATTTCATTCAAAAAAATTTATTAATTGCTGCATCATTATGATTTGTTCCATGTAGATTTCATTAATCGGCTTTATATAAAAGAAAAATAATTAAAAACAACATTAAATCAATTATCACTATAGCTCATCTCTGACCAGGCCTGTTAGATTTCTTTGCTGTCTTAGTGTTTGTTGGGAACTCGATGAGCCCAACACAGTCACTATAAAAGACCTAGAACCAACATGTAATGTTACCTAAGACCTAGGACTTTTTAGAGAAGTCGAGCAATCGAATGAGGTGAAGCTGGTTCATTGTAGTTCAGATGTCCAACTTGCTGATATTCTCACAAAACCAAAAGTGTAAGCTCAATTGAAGTTGCAAGCTCATCAAAGTGTGAGCTGTTATATGTTGTTGGCGAACCACCTGACGTATTTTAAGAAAGGTTCGCATATGCTGATGATGATTTTTGTATTAGTCTGCTTGCTAAGATCACTTGTTAGATAAGCAGAGTTTGTGTATTAATGTACAAGTTATGTATTTGTATTTTCAAAGTGTATTAATGGGGTTTGTTGACTTTCTTATGACCACTACACATATATATATTGTATTTCTTGTTGAATGAAAAGCATATGAGAAAATTTGATAGCAGTCAAAAAAATTAAATTCTGATAAGTGTTGTTCTTTGTTTTCTCTGTATTTTGTTCTCTCAACTTCCCTAAAACTCCAACACCATCCCAGACAAGACAGTAAGGAAATTAGGTACAAGGTTGTGATATAAGAGAGTAAAAAAGAGATGGGAAAATAGCTAAAACATTAGGTGTGGGGATTGAAATCCCAAAGTCGAAGCGGGCAGATGGGATCCATGTTTATTGTCATTCTTGGTTAAGCTATTGCAGTGTTTGGGACATAATCACTCCTTCCATTGATTACTGGTTTGAGCTGTTGTGAAATTGTGTGGATGATGACCTTTCTCGGCTTTGCATTTTCTTTTTTGTCTTAATATATATTTTTTATGGAAAAAAGAATACACTAATCCTTCAATTTTATTTGGGACTGTAGTAATTTCAGTTTATCTGTTACAGAAGCACAATCACACTCCCAAATTATAAGAAATTCTAAAATCAACAATCAAACCTCACAAGTTTCAGCTCAGATTTTTACATGACATTTATTTATAACTTAAAAGTCGAAAAACCAAACTACAGTTACAACAATAATTAATATCACAAGTAACAAGGCAAACATCAAACCCAACCCTGTTTTCCAAGTCTTGAGTTTTCCTGCAAATGAAGTGGCAGATTTCAAATATGATTTTATCTGAATTACCACTTGTACCACGCCCAAAATCTCCATAGATGAAAGGGTACTACACAATTCCAATGGACAATATATTTGCACTCTGACTTTGAGCATTCAAGAGCCACATCTACACAAGGCTTACCACATTTATCACAATATGGGTAGTAATACTTCTTCTTCACAATGGTGAGTGGGTGTGGATGATCATTTTCTTCATAAAGGCTCCTGAGTTTGAGGAATGGATATTGTCCAAGTACACAATAAACATGAGTAGAAGTATCACATATTGAACAATTATAAAACCAATGATTTGGATCTCGACTTTCTTCACAGATATCACAATGATGATGTTCTGAATAACTGTTATCATCATGATCAGTGAGTGAAAGAAGATGCTCATCGCATTTGTGACGAGCTGTAATTGGAAGTGAAAAACAACGAAGATGTAGCACAAAATTGCAATCCTTACAACAGAATGCCGCCTGTGTAGTCCTACCACAAGCATTGCATTTCCCATTGTGCTTTGTGTAGTAAAAGAGGGGGTGTTCATGTTTCAAACATGTTCGAGCACCAGGAGTAAGAGCAATCACACATCGGAGACATATTTTTTCTTCACATCCACAACATTCATAGGCAAAGGCATTAGATATGTACCAACATCGTTGACACTGAAAAGCTTCGTCAGAAATAAGGGCTAGAGGCTCTTTGCAATCATGATGCCAAACATTCTTCATCTTAGGTAACTCAGCACACGCTTTATGAAGAAAAAAAGCACATTCTGAGCAGTAGTAAAACGGATCCGAGATTGGCAACATACACCCGTCGCAACTATTTTCATATCCTCCAACAAAGGGACCTAACATTAGATTATGCATATGCTTGAAATGCTTTATTTTTGTAGCTTCTCCAGCATCGTTGCTCTCAATAACAATGATGGAACTTTCAATGGGCATCTCAATCTCATCTTCATTTTCTACTATTTCATATGAATCTTTATCCTTCATTACACACTTCACATGGAATATACCATTGCACTTTGAACAATAGTAACTACCGTGCTCTGTATTGACTTCATCATGGCATCTTAGGCAATTCAAAACCCTAAAATCTTCTATGTGATGGAAATATGTGTGAAGAAGGCGATGGTCATGCCACTTACTTTTGATAATGCGAGGCAATGAAATGCAATTTTTATGGATTATAATGTTGCATGTACCACATGTATAGGCAACATGATTTCCTTCAGTGCCACACCCATCACATGTGAATGGAACTTGTCTTAACAACAAGGTGAATGGATGTTCATGATTTGTACTATTAATAACTTGTAATGGTGATTGCGATGCACATTCAATGTGAACAACAAACTTACAAGGAGAACAACCATAAACAAATCCTCTTCGCATTGTTACCTGGCAGCATATCTTCCAAGAGAGGCGTTCGCTATTAAATTGTAGGACAAGAGGATGCTTGCGATGCCACACATGATTCAATTTGAAAGGAATCTCAGTGCATTTCTCATGTAAGTTAAATCCACGGCAAGGAGAAAAGTGTGTATAATTTGCTAATGGTTCCCGGCACCCAAAGCACTTAGAAACATCTTTAAGTTTTTCATCACCATTTTCAGTGGGAATCAATGGATGTTGAAGGACAACATGCTCAAGCTCTTTCAAATTATTCTCAGCAATATTAAATGTAAACAAAGCACATTTAATATGAAAGTCCAATTCACAAGAAGAGCAGCGATAAACAGACTTGTGACCAGATTTATTGCAAAAATTGCAAATGTACATTCCGGATGAATAAGGTGCATTTTGCATAAGAAGAGGATGGTTGAGATGAAAAGGGTGATTAAGCTCCAAAGGTGCCTCGGCACATACCTTATGAAGATAAAACCCACAGTGCTCCGCACAGCAAAAACATGGAGCAGACACCTTCTCCCCACACCTCCAGCAATCAGTTACACCCCTTTGATTATCCATCAGCTGCTCTTGATTCAACATAAGAAACAGGGGATGTTGGTGCCCGTTAAACAAGGTAAATGGATGTTCATGATTTGTACTCTTAATAACTTGTAATGGTGATTGCGATACACATTCAATGTGAACAACAAACTCACAAGGAGAACAACCATAAACAAATCCTCTTCGCGTTCTCACCAGGCAGCATATCTTGCAAGAGAGCCTTTCGCTATTAAATTGTAGAACAAGAGGATGTTCGCGATGGCACTCAAGATTCAGTTTGAAAGGAAGCTCGGCGCATTTGTCATGTAAATTAAATCCACAGTCGGGAGAAAAGTGTGTATACTTTGCTAATGGTTCCCAACACCCAAAGCACTTATTTTCATCTGCAAGTTCTTCATCTTGAAGGGCAACATGCTCAAGCTCTTTCAAATTATTCTCAGCAATATTAAATATTAACAAAGCACATTTAATATGAAAGTCCAATGCGCAAGAGCAGTGATAAATGAAATTCGTACATGGTTCATCACAGAAATCGCAAACACACCCTGAGTAAGAAGATGGTGGCTCTTGCAGAAGAACAAGAGGATGATGGGGATGAAAAGGATGATTAAGCTCCAAAGGTGCGTCGGCACATGCCTTGTGAAGATAAAACCCACAGTGCTCCACACAGCAAAAACATGGAGCAGACACCTCCTCCCCGCACCTGGAGCAATGAGTTACACCACTTTGATTGTGGATCAGCTGGTCTTGATTCAAGATAAGAAGCAGGGGATGTTGGTGGCCATAATTGTTGGACTCCTCCATTTCTCCTTCCTCTAAACCCTAAACAGAGGTAAACTCAATTAGCTAGTCAATGCTTTTATTCAAATAGTATATTAGCCCTAAAAAGAATAGGAATAGCATGCAAAGGGCCTACCTTCTCTGGGCTACCAGCACTTCCAACAACATGGCAACCATGGAGCTTGGCAAATTGCCCCACTAGCTGACCAACTGCACCACATGCTGCTGAAACAAACACATAGTCTCCTTTCTTTGGAGCACAAAGCTCATAGAAACCAATATATGCTGTTATCCCAGGCATACCTATTAACCGTCTTACATTTATTATCGATATTACATAACCGTATTCAACACTCACATGGAGTCTAAGTAACATATTTTATTATATATCAATTCCCTATTTTATGCATTTGTTCTTATATGTTCTTAGATTTCCTTTGGTTACATTTTTTATTAAGTTCGCTATTTTTAAAATCGATGTACCAAACTTATTATCATATGTGTAATGCTATATCACTTATTATTTTCAAATATTACTCACTAAAAATCTAGTTAATAGATTAATGATTGTCATTTGTGTCAAGATTGAAATTTCAAATTGAAAAATATATAGACTTGGAATGATCCAATTAGAAAAATGAACTAAATCTACAACTGCACACATATAGTATAGAACTAGTAATTGAATTTAACTAAACGAATTTAACTACTATTGTTTGGGTCAAGACTAAAGTTTCAAATTTGAAAAGCATTGGAACTAAAATTGATCAAATAAAAGTATATAAGGAGTAAATTCATAACTTTAACAAAGTATAGGGACTAATAGTAGAATTTAACCATTTCATTCCATGATTTGGGTCAAATTATGGTTTTGATCCTTCTACTATGCTCAAATTGTAAATTTAACCCTCATACTTTAATTTAACACAGTTTAGCATTTCTATTTTTGGTGTCATTGATTAGGTCAAATACTTATCTATTCTGATTAAAATGTTGCTGACATGGCTTTTCTCTTCTTAAAAACACCCTCCAACTCATCATACTATCGTGAACCTTTTATTTGTTGGAAGGATTATTGTTAAGGAAAAATCAATATCAACGATTTAACATGAACAATTAATGATTTTAAGTATTTTGACTAACTAATGACATTATAACACGATATAGATAGAAGAGAACAATTCAATCCCGAACAACCTTAACCTAAGATAGAAGAGAATTGATAGTTACCAAGAATTCCAGCATAGTAGGAAAGAGGTACATCGGTGTGTTGGATTTTAAAGAAATTTTTAGGGTCTGAAATTAGACTATACTCTTCCCAACCAGTTATTCCCCACACCAAATCATCCTTTGCAAAGCCAGGATGTGCTGAATCCAAAACTTTTGCCACTCCATATCCAGTTATAGGCTGCAAATTCGAGCTAAAATTAGTCTGTGTATCCAAATTACTAATAATATGCATACCGGCGCTATCGATGATTACATATCATTAAAAATGAAGTTAAATAAATTTAATTTTAAAAAAATTTGATGAAGTGTTATTATTTGGTTCACTTATTGCAATGAAATTAAAGAACCTAGTGTAAAAAGAATATTGTGTGTTGGCCGATGGATAAAGTGTTCATCGTCCCAGGTGTGTCTTCGGTTCGAGTTGTGCTAGTCACGTTGCTGTTAAAAGATAAAATTATCACTATATTAATTTATAATTTTATAAATTTCCAAGGAGTCTAAAAGTAATTTAATTAGTGTCTGCTTTAAGAGGCCGAAGTTAAGTTAAATATATTTATAAGAGTTAAAATGAAGTTTCACATAGAAATAAACCAAAATTCTAGCATTTTTGGAGGGCCAAACTATATATTAACTTACGATTTTATAAATTTGAGGAGTCTAAAGCAACAATTTCTTATTTTAGGGATGGGAGAGCCCTGCGTGCCCCTCATTGGACTCTAAATTATTGTGAAAGCTCTTCCAGCATTTATTTTCTATATTCCAAATAATCGATACTCGACGCAATGTTATAAATATCCATCGCTAATAATGAAAAGGTGATAGAAATTTATGAGGCTTAATTAGTTTCTACACTTACTGAAACAATCTCGGATCTTTGATAATGTAGTTGAGAATTTGTAGGCTAAATTCAAACAAAAATCAAATCACATTTCACTTTTTAAGATCATCCAATGGTTCATTTTAACGGATGTTGAAATTCAAATATCAAATTTTGATTTTTCAATACGGTAAACAAAAAGCATATCAAAACACAATAAAACTTGATTACGATAACGATGATGAAGATGAAAGGAAGTGAATAAAATTACCGAACCGAGGACGTAAGGATCTGTTAATTGTCGTTCGAGCTTCATCATTTTGAAGATCATGTAGGGATCGCATGAGAGATAAAGATTCTTGAGGATGATGGAATTAGAATCCTTTGGTACTTTGAGTTTGATGGTTCCGGCTGTCAAATGCATATCGGTTTCTTGTGGTGAACCAGATACATAGTGTTTCAGTACCACCTTCATGTTGCTTGCTTCATCCATGCCACCCGTCGCCATTTTCCTTGGTAATGAATACTATGGAGAGATCTAGATTTACAAAGTGGCTAGTAATTTATAGGAGAGATATTTGGGGTTGATTTCAATTCGGTTCAGTTATTTATTTTTAAAAAAATTGTGATTGGTGTGATAGGTTAAATTTGATTTGAATTTAAAAATTCGATTTTATCAAATTGAATACAAATTATATATGGTTTGATTTGATTAAAAAAATTAATCCAACACGGTTAAATATGAGCTCAAAATGAACTGAAATCGAATTTGATTTGAACCGGGAATTAACTCGAACGAAAATGATCTGAAAATCTTAAAACCCGATTTGATTAAAAAATAATCCAACACCATTCTATATGAACTTGAAATGATCAAATCTGAAATCAAAATTGATTTAAACTTGAAACTAACTGGAATCAAAATGATCTGGAAAATTTAAAACCTGATTTGACAAAAAAAGATAATCCAACACCATTCAATATGAGCCCAAAATGATCAAATCCGAAATTGATTTGAACCGAAACTAACTTGAACCTAACCTGAACCAAAATGATTTAGAAATTTTAATCTCGATTTGACTAAAAAGTTATCCAACATCGTTCAATATGAGCCCGGAATTATCCGAGACCAATGACTTGAACCTAAAATGATTTGAACTTGAAACTAACCCGAACCAAAATGATTCAAAAATTTCAAAACCCGATTTGACTAAAAAAATAACCCAACACCATTCAATATTAGTCTAAAATGATCAATTTTGAAATGATCTGAAATTAAAATTGATTTGAACGTGAAACTAACCCGAATCAAAATAATTCGAATATTTTAATTTTGAGAATTTGAAGAATCTTGGGTTTGGGATTCGGACTGGTTTAAATCTTTTTGTGTTATTGTTATTTCTGATTTAAATTGTTAATTTTTATGGTCAAACTAGGTTAGTCGGATATGGATTCATATTAGTAGGATCAACATTAAATCAATTATCACTATAGCTCATCTGTGACCAGGCCTGTTAGATTTCTTTGCTGTCTTGGTTTTTGTTGGGAACTCGATGAGCCCAATGCACTTACTATAAAAGTCCTACGACCTACAAGTAATGTTACCTAAGACCTAGGACTTTCTAGAGAAGTTGAGCAATCGAATGAGGTGAAACTGGTTCATTGTAGTTCATATGTCCAACTTGCTAATATTCTCACAAAACCTCTTGGAAGAATGAGGTTATAGAGGCTAAGATAAGATATTGGAGTTCACAGCATTATGGCCAAGGAGGAGTGTTGCGAAGTGGTCATTTCTGTAGTGGCGAACTCTTCCTATGAAATTGTGAGCTCACCAAAGCTGCAAGCTCCACCAAAGCTGCAAGCTCAGTCTAGTAGCGAGCTCATCAGAGTGTGGGCTTATGTGTTGTTGGCGAACCACTTGATGTATTTGAAGAAAGGTTCGCATATGCTGCTGATGATTTTTGTATTAGTCTGCTTGCTAAGGTCACTTGTTAGATAAGCAGAATTAGTGATGATTTGATGTTTATGTACAAGCTATGTATTTGTATTTTCAAAGTGTATTAGTGAGGTTTGTTGACTTTCTTGTAACCACTACACCCGTGTATATATATTGTATTTCTTGTTGAATGAAAATTTGATAGCAGTCAAAAAATTTCTGCTGAGTATTTTTCTTTGTTTTCTCTGTATTTTGTTCTCTCAACTTCTCTAAACTCCAACCCCATCCCAGACAAGACAAGACAAGCAAGGAAATTAGATACGAGGTTGTGATATAAGAGAGTGAAAAAGAGATGGAAAAATAGCTAAAACATTAGGTGTGGGGAATGGAATCCCAAAGTTTGTTTAATCAGTTTTTTAATCAATTTCTGCAATAATATTTTAATATGCGAAATATATCATTAAAAGACATGTTTGGTTTTTTGAAGGCGACAGGTCCTTCTTACTTTATCTAATACATTGAGCTAAACGTTAAACCTAATTTTATTGCAGCAACAGAGAAATAATTTCAGAAAAAGCTTATATAAGGAAACCAAGAAATTCTAAAACTTAAAAAGTACAATCAATAGTCAAACCTCACAACTTTCAGCTCCAGATTTTTACATGACATTTATTTAAAACTTAAAAAGTCAGAAAAACCAAATTACAGTTGCAACAATAACTAATATCACAAGTAGCCCTGTTTTCCAGCCTTGAGTTTTCCTGCAAATGAAGTGGCAGATTTCAAATATGATTACATCTGAATTACCACTTGTACCACGCCCAATAACTCCGTAGATGAACAGGTGTTACACAATACCAGTGGACAATATATTTGCACTCCGACTTTGAGCATTCAAGAGCCACATCTACACAAGGCTCACCGCATTTATCACAATCTGAGTAGTAATACTTCTTCTTCACAATGGTGAGTGGGTGTGGATGATCATTTTCTTCATAAAGGCTCTTGAGTTTGAGGAATAAATAATTTCCAAGAACACAACAAACATGAGCAGAAGTATCACATGTTGAATCCCAAAGTCGAAGCGGGCAGATGGGATCCATGTTTATTGTCATTCTTGGTTAAGCTATTGCAGTGTTTGGGCCATAATCACTCCTTCCATTGATTACTGGTTTGAGCTGTTGTGAAATTGTGTGGATGATGACCTTTCTCGGCTTTGCATTTTCTTTTTTGTCTTAATATATATTTTTTATGGAAAAAAGAATACACTAATCCTTCAATTTTATTTGGAACTGTAGTAATTTCAGTTTATCTGTTACAGACGCACAATCACACTCCCAAATTATAAGAAATTCTAAAATCAACAATCAAACCTCACAAGTTTCAGCTCAGATTTTTACATGACATTTATTTATAACTTAAAAAGTCGAAAAAACCAAATTACAGTTACAACAATAACTACTATCACAAGTAACATGACAAAGATCAAACCCTGTTTTCCAGTCTTGAGTTTTCCTGCAAATGAAGTGGCAGATTTCAAATATGATTACATCTGAATTACTACTCGAACAGCCCCCAAAAACTCCGTAGACTATAGGGTACCACACAATCCCAGTGGACAATATATTTGCACTCCGACTTTGAGCATTCAAGAGCCACATCTACACAAGCCCTACCACATTTATCACAATCTGGGTAGTAATACTTCTTCTTCACAATGGTGAGTGGGTGTGGATGATCATTTCCTTCATGAATGCTCCCGAGTTTGAGGAATGGATATGGTCCAAGAACACAATTAACATGAGCAGAAGTATCACATGTTGAACAATTATAAAACCAATGATTTGGATCTCGACTTTCTTCACAGATATCACAATAATGATTTTCTGAATAACAGTTATCATCATGATCAGTGAGTGAAAGAAGATGCTCATCGCATTTGTGACGAGCTATAATTGGAAGTGAAAAACAACGAAGATGTAGCACAAAATTGCAATCCTTACAACAGAATGCCGACTGTGTAGTCCTACCACAAGCATTGCATTTCCCATTGTGCTTTGTGTAGTAAAAGATGGGGTGTTCATGTTTCAAACAAGTTCGAGCACCAGGAGTAAGAGCAATCACACATCGGAGACATATTTTTTCCTCACATCCACAACATTCATAACCAAAGGCATTAGATATGCCCCAACATCGTCGACAATAAAAAGCTTTGTCAGAAATAAGGGCTAGAGGCTCTTTGCAATCATGATACCAAACATTCTTCATCTTAGGTAACTCGGCACACGCTTTATGAAGAAAAAAAGCACATTCTGAACAGTAGTAAAACGGATCCGAGATTGGCAACATACACCCGTCGCAACTATTTTCATATCCTCCAACAAAGGGACCTAACATTAGATTATGCATATGCTTGAAATGATTTATTTTTGTAGCTTCTCCAGCATCGTTGCTCTCAATAACAATGATGGAACTTTCAATGGGCATCTCAATCTCATCTTCATTTTCTACTATTTCATATGAATCTTTATCCTTCATTACACACTTCACATGGAATATACCGTTGCACTTTGAACAATAGTAACTACCATGCTCTGTATTGACTTCATCATGGCATATTAGGCAATTCAAAACCCTAAAATCTTCTATGTGATGGAAATATGTGTGAACAAGGCGATGGTCATGCCACTTACTTTTGATAATGCGAGGCAATGAAATGCAATTTTTATGGATTGTAATGTTGCATGTACCACATGTATAGGCAACATGATTTCCTTCAGTGCCACACCCATCACATGTGAATGGAACTTGTCTCAACGACAAGGTGAATGGATGTTCATGATTTGTACTCTTAATAACTTGTAATGGTGATTGTGATGCACATTCAATGTGAACAACAAACTTACAAGGAGAACATCCATAAACAAATCCTCTTCGCCTTGTTACCTGGCAGCATATCTTGCAAGAGAGCCGTTCGCTATTAAATTGTAGGACAAGAGGATGCTTACGATGACACACATGCTTCAATTTGAAAGGAATCTCAGTGCATTTCTCATGTAAGTTAAACCCACGGCAAGGAGAAAAGTGTGTATAATTTGCTAATGGTTCCCGGCACCCAAAGCACTTAGAAACATCTTTAAGTTTTTCACCACCATTTTCAGTGGGAATCAATGGATGTTGAAGGGCAACATGCTCAAGCTCTTTCAAATTATTCTCAGCAATATTAAATGTAAACAAAGCACATTTAATATGAAAGTCCAATTCACAAGAAGAGCAGCGATAAACAGACTTGTGACCAGATTTATTGCAAAAATTGCAAATGTACATTCCAGATGAATACGGTGCATTTTGCATAAGAAGAGGATGGTTGAGATGAAAAGGATGATTAAGCTCCAAAGGTGCCTCGGCACATACCTTATGAAGATAAAACCCACAGTGCTCCGCACAGCAAAAACATGGAGCAGACGCCTTCTCCCCACATCTCGAGCAATCAGTTACACCCCTTTGATTATCCATCAGCTGCTCTTGATTCAACATAAGAAACAGGGGATGTTGGTGCCCGTTAAACAAGGTAAATGGATGTTCATGACTTGTACTCTTAATAACTTGTAATGGTGATTGTGATGCACATTCAATGTGAACAACAAACTCACAAGGAGAACAACCATAAAAAAATCCTAGAGCTTGTTGATTGCTTTTTCTGCATATCTTGCAAGAGAGCCGTTGGCTATTAAATTGTAGAACAAGAGGATGTTCGCGATGGCACTCAAGATTCAGTTTGAAGGGAAGCTCAGCGCATTTGTCATGTAAATTAAATCCACAGTCAGGAGAAAAGTGTGTATACTTTGCTAATGGTTCCCAACACCCAAAGCACTTACTATCATCTTCAAGTTCTTCATCTTGAAGGGAAACATGCTCAAGCTCTTTCAAATTATTCTCAGCAATATTAAATGTAAACAAAGCACATTTAATATGAAAGTCAAAATCGCAAGAGCAGTGATAAACAAACTCATTACCGTATTTACCGCAAAAATTGCAATAATACCCTCCAGATGGATAAGGTGGATTTTGCATAAGAAGAAGAGGATGATCAGAATGAAAAGGGTGATTAAGCTCCAAAGGCGCCTCAGCACATACCTTGTGAAGGTAAAACCCACAATCCTGGGCACAGCTAAAACATGGAGTTGACACCTTCTCGCGACACCTTGAGCACTTAGCTACATTCAGCTGCTGATCTTCATTCAAGATAAGAAGCAGGGGATGTTGGTGGCCATAATTGTTAGACCCCACCATTTTTGCTTCCCCAAGCAATATAAATAAAGGAAAAAGCTTGATTTTGGGAGCAAAGTGTCAATGGGAAAACAATAATACAAGTGAAGACAGATAATGACTCAGGAAGAGGCAGAGGCAGAGGGTCGCTGATAGTTTGCTGCCCCTAAAACATAAAGAGCAGGGCACACATAAACAAGTGGGCTCCCAGAACCCACGGCCCAATATTTGTAAATAACATTTTCATGTTTGCCGATTCTGAGATTTGAATTTCTTTTCCAACTTAAAACATGCTTCCCTTACATTTCAACTTCAAATAGGAAACCTAGTTTGGATAATAAATACAATCAGCATTACTCTGTGTTCTCCGGCAAAGAAAAGTGGTGATTCTGGAGTATAGTCACCACAGCGCCACCTTAGTCCTCCCAATCTGAAGAAGAGAACTTGTTATCATGGACAATGAAGTTGCATCTAGTACATTCGACAGCCAAATCCAAATAGGGCTTACCACATTTACTACAATTTGGATAGTAATAAATTTTCTTAACAACAATGATAGGGTGCTCATGAATGTAATGTGCTTCAATGAGACTCCCGAGTTTGAGGAATGGAAGTGTTCACCAAGGACCAGGGGCAAAGGCAGAATTTCCTTTTAGAGGATCAGAAATTAAATTTAATTTTTTACGATAGTAAAAATGTAATTTCACTATTTGAATAGTCTATATCATTATGGCTTTTAAATGATTAAATCAAATTTTTATTATTATTAGGGAACCAAAGTATAATTCCACTTTTATTAATTTAAAATTTAAAAAATTTAAAGTAACTACACAACCATAAGCAATTCAAACCACACAAGTTTCAACCCAATCAATTGGCTAAATTACATTATTTCAACTTACGACTAAAATGTTAATTAAAAGTCTCTACCTATCAAGCATGCATATACAGAGCCATATGGTTTCACACATTTCCAGTGAACGAGATAGTTGCACTCTTGTTCCGCACATTCAAGAGCGAGCTCTTCACAGGGTTCTCCACATTTAGTGCATTCAGGGTAGTAATTTATCTTCTTCACAAATGTGAGAGGGTGCGGATGATCCCCTTCTTTGATGCTGTGTCACAAGTTGTGCAATGATAAAACCAGCTCTTCGGATCTCTTTTTCGCTCACAAATGTTACAGTAATGATGTTCTGAATAATCATTTATCTCGTGATAACTGAGTGCAAGAAGATGCTCATAACATTTGTGTCTGGCTCTAGGTAGTAGTAGCATACAGTAAGGATCTACAGAATAATTGCAATCCTTGCAGTTGAATGCCACTTTTATATCCTCACCACAAGCACAACACTGCCCGTAAAAATCATAATAGAAAAGAAGGGGATGTTCATGTCCTGGACATGTTAGAGCATCGGGACATTTGTAGGCAAAGCCATTAGAAAGGAAACAACAAATTTCACATTTGAAAATGTTGTCTGAAGTTTCTAATTTGGCATCCATGATGCCAAACAGGCTTCATCTTTGGTAGTTCAGCACAAGCTTTATGAAGAAAGAATTGACACTGAAAGCAATAGTAGAATGAAGCCGAGATTAGCAACATGCACCCATCACAACATTTATCACCATATGCTTGAAGTGCTCTATTATTGTGGCTTCTCCTGCATCATTCCTCTCTAGAACATTAGTGATGGAGTTCAAAGATATATCAAGACACTTTTCATCTTCATTTTCTGGTGAAACAACATAAAAAAAAAAATAGATATATCACATTCACTCCTACTTTGTATTTTACATTCCTTTAAACTTCGTTTTAAGGAAGGATCAAAGGGTTATTTGTTTATAATCGAAACGAAGGCGGAAGAGACAATTACAGAGCATAAATGACAAATGAACCACCAATTTATTTGACAACTAAATTATTAATTTAAATGTGCACTAAGAATGGGTTCAAAATCATTCCTAAAAGCTCTTCTCTGTCAAATAATTTAACCAATAATAGAAACAATTATATATAAAGATAAATATCTCGATTTGATTTGATTCCAATCAAATTGATCTAAAGGCTCCTTTAATGCAAATTTATATATTTATTTATAGAAATTTCTAAAATTCCTCCATACTTAATGCCTATAAAAACTTAAAAATACAGCAAAATTTTTTAAAGACACAACGAATTTTTTCCTCCAAATTTTCAAACGTTTCGATAATAGAAGAAGACAATGTTTGTTCTTGATCATTGCATTGGTACTACTATCGCGATCATTTTGTTGTTGTATCTTAGGAGACATACGATCAACGTTTCTTCAAGTAGCATATGAGTGGCCGAATTTATCCTAAAGAAACTGTGAAAACAGACCTCAAGATCTAGTAAAACTCGATTCTCTTAATTGTTTTTCCAGATTTAATGTTTTAAATAGATATAAATATTTATTTAATTTATTTTGTTTAAATCTATTGTTTTCTACATAAATATAAATATTTATATAATATTTATTTATAATATTTATAATATTTATTTATTTGTAATTATCCCATTGATCAAAAAATGATAATAATTTACCCAAACGATTATCATATTAGGTTGGTTACGTGTGGAGGTGCTCATGGGCTGGGCCAAAATTTTGGCCCGTGTCCTAGGCTCGAGCCCAGCCCGGCCTGGCCCGAAATATGGGTCTGAAATTTTGTCCAGGCTTGGCCCGGGTAAAAATTCCTAAGTCCGGTCTCGGCCCGGCCTATTTTTTTAATAAAACACCAAAAAATTATTTTTAAAATAAAAAACAAAAAAAGTATTTTAAAAATATTTTAAAAATATTTTAAAATTAAAAAAATAAAAATATATATTTATTATATTCGGCCCGGGCCAAAAAAGTAGTGCCCGAGGCCTGGCCCATTTTCTAAACGGACTCCGTTTTTTTACCCAAACCTATATTTCGGTCCTATATTTTTACCCGAATCCTCTCATGCTTCGAGCGGACACCTCTAGCTACGTGTACGCATTGGATATTGATTTTAAACGAGTTTCTTGAAAAAAAAGATTGTACGGTCGAAATTGATTGGACTTTAAATATCCTTTTCAAGTTTTCAGCCTCACAATACAAACGGTATACGCAATCAAACTAAAATGGAAATTTAAAAGGTAAAATTCTGATTTTAGTCCCTATCTTATAATCAAATATGAGATTTATTTTTCATATTTTAATTTTTCATAATATAGTCATCTATATTTATAATGTCACTAGTTAATCTAATAGTAATATTTTTATTAAAATATTG
Source organism: Gossypium raimondii (assembly GCF_025698545.1). NCBI lineage: Eukaryota > Viridiplantae > Streptophyta > Magnoliopsida > Malvales > Malvaceae > Gossypium > Gossypium raimondii. The sequence goes on along the minus strand of NC_068567.1, from coordinate 477,241 downwards.
GTGAGGATTTTCTAAAAAATATTTATTCAATTCATCCTTCAACATGATTTTTTCAAGGGATATTTTTAAGAAAAATCAAATCTGCATTTTAATTAGAATAGTTAGGTTAAATTCTGCTAGAACGATTAAAAATAATAAGATTTTTTTTATTTTGTGCAAATAACAAACTACATTACATTACACATTTGATAATATGTTTGCCATATAAACTTTAGAAAATATCATAATTTAGTAAATACCATTTTGATTAGGATTGAAATTTCAAAGTTCAAACAGCACGAAAGTACAGAGACCAATAGTATATAGTTAACTATTTTAACTAACTAATAAGATTACGAAGATTAAATTATACCAAATTAAAATACATAGATTAATTTTCAAAATTGAAAATAATAGAAGGACCAAAACCACAATTTGGCCAATTTTAGACCCACCTGATAATAGAGAGAAGTTCAGCTTATTTCAGAACGTGATCTTCACCATAGAGAAAAAAACAAAAGCACCAAGCAAAACAACAATGGCGGATGGTAGTGAGAAATGCAGTGGTGAGCAACAAAAAGGTGATATTCAAGGATTATGTTTCCGGGTTTCCAAAAGAATCAGACATGGTGGTCATCGTCGACGAGAATCTAAAACTGAAGGTCACCGGAGATTCCAAAGACATTCTCGTGAAGAATCTTTACTTACCATGTGATCCTTATATGCGTCTTTTGATGACGGGCCGAAGTTCAGAAATCTTCGGCCCATACACTCCAGGCGCTATAAGTTACGGATTCATTCAACTACAGTTATAAAATGTTCATTGAACTATTCGAAAGTTTTTATTTAAGTTACTGGACGGTGCAAACAGAGAAGATCATACATTATAAAATGGACAGAATTAATTAGTTTGGATTCAATAATAATGGACAGTGCTGTTACTTTTTCAATTTCAGTTTCCAAGTACTAGTTGATAAAAATCAACGAGTTGTAATCGGAGTTGGTGAAGTTACATTAAGCTTGTATTGAAGCTTACTTATATAAACCGAATTGTATTGAAATTGGATGGAAGGATAGAGTTTTGATCCAATTTCTTTTTGTTGTAAAAAACATTGAATTCTGTAAGTTTGAGAGGTTAGCTTTGATTTGCAATCTGAAAACAAGCAACAACATTGATCTCCTAGGGGTAGGTGATGATGATGCCAGTAAATAAAGAAGCCTGGAAAAATGTTTTTAACATAACATCCTTTACAAATAGGATAGGGATTTGACTTATTTTAAAGGACTGTCAAATGTTTAAACATGGTAACCCCCATTACCCAAAAACTCCATTGATTCCTTTGCACTGCAGCCACATGCGGTAGAATCCTACGATATAAAACATCTCCAGCAATCTCCGATCCGTTGGCATACTGTTCATCTAATTTGGGTAACAACTTCGTATCGACTGTCCTCTGGTTCCTTTCGCTGAAGTGTGTTGGAAAAAAATGTAATTTTTGAAAACTTTGAGGCATATTAACGATTGATAAAAATGGAGAGTTGAATCATAAAATTATGGTTTTATATTCTACTTCATGATACCTTTATAACGATATATTATATACTCAAAATGTTTAAGTGATGGATACGAAATTTATGCTCAATGTAAACTATTTGTAAATTATGTTGAGGAAAATGAAAAGTATTAGTCTCACATTGATTGGAACTCAAGTGTGAAACTTGTATATATATGTAAGCCAATTTAGTAATTATTAAAGCGCTAAATTAATATTCTCCCTCATGCATAGCAAGGGTGCGAATCCAAATTCACTGGGGTTGGGTGCGTACTTGCTTGACGTATAAATCTCCTTTAAAAGGACAAAAGACTCCTTTAATGCAGATTTGTATATTTAGAATTCTTTAGACACACAACAAATTTATTTCACTCTCAACATTCTTTCTTTTTCACTCCAAATTTTTAAATGTTTCAGTGATAGAAGAAGTCAAGGTTTGTTCGTTGATCACTATAGAGGTGCTACTGCTTCGATGATCTTGTTGTTGTATCGTGAGAGACAAACGAAACATTTTTTCAAGTAGCATAGGAGCAGCTGAATCAAAAATGTGAAAATAGGCCTCAACATCTAGTAAAACTCGATTCTCTTATCTATTTCTAGATTTTCAAAACTCTAGTAAAAGCATATGAGAAAATTTGATAGCAGTCAAAAAAAAAATAAATTCTGATAAGTATTGTTCTTTGTTTTCTCTGTATTTTGTTCTCTCAACTTCTCTAAAACTCCAACACCATCCCAGACAAGACAGTAAGGAAATTAGATACAAGGTTGTGATATAAGAGAGTAAAAAAGAGATGGGAAAATAGCTAAAACATTAGGTGTGGGGATTGGAATCTCAAAGTAGAAGCTGGCAGATGGTATCCATGTTTATTGTCATTCTTGGTTAAGCTGTTGCAGTGTTTGGGCCATAATCACTCCTTCCATTGATTACTGGTTTGAGCTGTTGTGAAATTGTGTGGATGATGACCTTTCTCGACTTTGCATTTTCCTTTTTGTCTTAATATATAGTTTTTATGGGGAAAAAAAAAAGCTAATCCTTCAATTTTATTTGGGACTGTAGTAATTTCAGTTTAGGCTGTTGAATCTTTTGTTTTCAAAATTATTTGCTTAGGCAATAATAGGGTTAAGTTACGATGAAGCTTCATAAATTGCGCAATAAAATTTTAGTATGCGAAATATATCATTAAAAGACATGTTTGGTTTTTTGAAGGAGACAGCTCCTTCTTACTTTATCTAATACATTGAGCTAAGTAATTTCAGAAAAAGCTTATATATAAAAACAAAGAGAAGCATCTAGCAACGTTTCGGCAAACCTCACAAGTAATTCTAAAATCAACAATCAAACCTCACAAGTTTCAGCTCAGATTTTTACATGACATTTATTTATAACTTAAAAAGTCGAGAAAACCAAATTACAGTTACAACAATAACTAATATCACAAGTAACAAGGCAAAGATCAAACCCTGTTTTCCAGTCTTGAGTTTTCCTGCAAATGAAGTGGCAGATTTCAAATATGATTACATCTGAATTACCTCCTGTACCACGCCCAAAAACTCCATGGATGAACGGGTGTTACACAATTCCAGTGGACAATATATTTGCACTCCGACTTTGAGCATTCAAGAGCCACATCTACACAAGGCTCACCGCATTTCTCACAATCTGGGTAGTAATACTTCTTCTTCACAATGGTGAGTGGGTGTGGATGATCATTTCCTTCATGAATGCTCCCGAGTTTGAGGAATGGATATGGTCCAAGAACACAATTAACATGAGCAGAAGTATCACATGTTGAACAATTATAAAACCAACGGTTTGGATCTCGACTTTCTTCACAGATATCACAGTGATGATGTTCTGAATAACTGTTATCATCATAATCAGTGAGTGAAAGAAGATGCTCATCGCATTTGTGACGCGCTGTAATTGGAAGTGAAAAACAACGAAGATGTAGCACAATATTGCAATCCTTACAACAGAATGCCGCCTGTGTAGTCGTACCACAAGCATTGCATTTCCCATTGTGCTTTGGGTAGTAAAAGAGGGGGTGTTCATGTTTCAAACATGTTCGAGCACCAGGAGTAAGAGCAATCACACATCGGAGACATATTTTTCCCTCACATCCACAACATTCATAAGCAAAGGCATTAGTTACGTACAAACATCGTCGACACAGAAAAGCTTTGTCAGAAATAAGGGCTAGGGGCTCTTTGCAATCATGATGCCAAACATTCTTCATCTTAGGTAACTCGGCACACGCTTTATGAAGAAAAAAAGCACATTCTGAACAGTAGTAAAACGGATCCGAGATTGGCAACATACACCCGTCGCAACTATTTTCATATCCTCCAACAAAGGGACCTAACATTAGATTATGCATATGCTTGAAATGATTTATTTTTGTAGCTTCTCCAGCATCGTTGCTCTCAATAACAATGATGGAACTTTCAATGGGCATCTCAATCTCATCTTCATTTTCTACTATTTCATATGAATCTTTATCCTTCATTACACACTTCACATGGAATATACCGTTGCACTTTGAACAATAGTAACTACCATGCTCTGTGTTGACTTCATCATGGCATATTAGGCAATTCAAAACCCTAAAATCTTCTATGTAATGGAAATATGTGTGAAGAAGGCGATGGTCATGCCACTTACTTTTGATAATGCGAGGCAATGAAATGCAATTTTTATGGATTATAATGTTGCATGTACCACATCTATAGGCAACATGATTTCCTCCAGTGCCACACCCATCACATGTGAATGGAACTTGACTCACCAACAAGGTGAATGGATGTTCATGATTTGTACTCTTAATAACTTGTAATGGTGATTGTGATGCACAGTCAATGTGAACAACAAACTTACAAGGAGAACATCCATAAACAAATCCTCTTCGCATTGTTACCTGGCAGCATATCTTGCAAGAGAGCCGTTCGCTATTAAATTGTAGGACAAGAGGATGCTTGCGATGACACACATGCTTCAATTTGAAAGGAATCTCAGTGCATTTCTCATGTAAGTTAAATCCACGGCAAGGAGAAAAGTGTGTATAATTTGCTAATGGTTCCCGGCACCCAAAGCACTTAGAAACATCTTTAAGTTTTTCACCACCATTTTCAGTGGGAATCAATGGATGTTGAAGGGCAACATGCTCAAGCTCTTTCAAATTATTCTCAGCAATATTAAATGTAAACAAAGCACATTTAATATGAAAGTCCAATTCACAAGAAGAGCAGCGATAAACAGACTTGTGACCAGATTTATTGCAAAAATTGCAAATGTACATTCCGGATGAATAAGGTGCATTTTGCATAAGAAGAGGATGGTTGAGATGAAAAGGGTGATTAAGCTCCAAAGGTGCCTCGGCACATACCTTATGAAGATAAAACCCACAGTGCTCCGCACAGCAAAAACATGGAGCAGACACCTTCTCCCCACACCTCCAGCAATCAGTTACACCCCTTTGATTATCCATCAGCTGCTCTTGATTCAACATAAGAAACAGGGGATGTTGGTGCCCGTTAAACAAGGTAAATGGATGTTCATGATTTGTACTCTTAATAACTTGCAATGGTGATTGCGATGCACATTCAATGTGAACACCAAACTTACAAGGAGAACAACCATAAACAAATCCTCTTCGCGTTCTCACCAGGCAGCATATCTTGCAAGAGAGCTGTTCGCTATAAAATTGTAGAACAAGAGGATGTTCGCGATGGCACTCAAGATTCAGTTTGAAAGGAAGCTCGGTGCATTTTTCATGTAAATTAAATCCACAGTCGGGAGAAAAGTGTGTATACTTTGCTAATGGTTCCCAACACCCAAAGCACTTACTATCATCTGCAAGTTCTTCATCTTGAAGGGCAACATGGTCAAGCTCTTTCAAATTATTCTCAGCAATATTAAATGTAAACAAAGCACATTTAATATGGAAGTCCAATTCACAAGAAGAGCAGCGATAAACAGACTTGTGACCAGATTTATTGCAAAAATTGCAAATGTACATTCCAGATGAATAAGGTGCATTTTGCATAAGAAGAGGATGGTTGAGATGAAAAGGTTGATTAAGCTCCAAAGGTGCCTCAGCACATACCTTATGAAGATAAAACCCACAGTGCTCCGCACAGCAAAAACATGGAGCAGACACCTTCTCCCCACATCTCGAGCAATCAGTTACACCCCTTTGATTATCCATCAGCTGCTCTTGATTCAACATAAGAAACAGGGGATGTTGGTGCCCGTTAAACAAGGTAAATGGATGTTCATGATTTGTACTCTTAATAACTTGCAATGGTGATTGCGATGCACATTCAATGTGAACAACAAACTTACAAGGAGAACAACCATAAACAAATCCTCTTCGCGTTCTCACCAGGCAGCATATCTTGCAAGAGAGCCGTTGGCTATTAAATTGTAGAACAAGAGGATGTTCGCGATGGCACTCAAGATTCAGTTTGAAAGGAAGCTCGGTGCATTTGTCATGTAAATTAAATCCACAGTCGGGAGAAAAGTGTGTATACTTTGCTAATGGTTCCCAACACCCAAAGCACTTACTATCATCTTTAAGTTCTTCATCTTGAAGGGCAACATGCTCAAGCTCTTTCAAATTATTCTCAGCAATATTAAATGTTAACAAAGCACATTTAATATGAAAGTCCAATTTGCAAGAGCATTGATAAATGAATTGCGTACATGTTTTATCACAAAAATCGCAAACACACCCTGTGTCAGAATATGGTTGTTCTTGCAGAAGAACAAGAGGATGATGAGGATGAAAAGGATGATTAAGCTTCAAAGGTGCGTTGGCACGTACCTTGTGAAGATAAAACCCACAGTGCTCCACACAGCAGAAACATGGAGCAGACACCTCCTCCCCGCACCTGGAGCAATGAGTTACACCACTTTGATTGTGGATCAGCTGGTCTTGATTCAAGATAAGAAGCAGGGGATGTTGGTGGCCATAATTGTTAGACTCCTCCATTTCTCCTTCCCCAAGCAATATAAATAACGGAAAAAGCTTGATTTTGGGAGCAAAGATTGAAAGGGAAAACAAGATTACTAAGTGAAGAATGATAAAGATAAGGAAGTGGGAGAGCATTTGATATTTAGAGGCAGAGGCAGAGGGACGCTTATAGTAAACAGAGGTCAACTCAATTAGCTAGTCAATTTTTTAGGGGACCAAAACAATCCTTAAACAATCCAAACCACACAAGTTTCAACCCAATCAATTGGCTAAATTACATTATTTCAACTTACAACTAAACTAAAATGTCAATTAAAAGTCTCTACCTATCAAGCATCCATATTCAGAGCCATATGGTTTCATAAGTGAACGAGATAGTTGCACTCTAGTTCTGCACATTCAAGAGCGAGCTCTTCACATGGTTCTCCACATTTAGTGCATTCAGGGTAGTAATTTATCTTCTTCTCAAATGTGAGAGGGTGCTGAAGATTCCCTTCTTTGCTGATGTGTCGCAAGTTGTGCAATAATAAAACCAGCTCTTCGGATCTCTTCACAAATGTTATAGTAATGATGCTCTGAATAATCATTTATCTCGTGATAACTGAGTGCAAGAAGATGCTCATAACATTTGTGTCTGGCTCTAGTTGGTAGTAGCATACAGTAAGGATCTACAGAATAATTGCAAACCTTGCAGTTGCTGCTATAAAATAAAGAGTTTTGGGTGATTAAACACATCCCAAGTGAAGCTAATTGTGTTGCTGACAGGATTGCCAAAATGGTCTCTGCTGATATGATGCGAGTCAATGTGTTGACAACAACTCCTATGAAATTATTAGCAGGCATTAATAGTGATAAAGCTAATGGTTTTTTTGATACTGTAACCGTTGCTAAAGTTTTTTTTATTTTTGTTTCACCAAAGAAATATTATAGATTGAAGTCAATTTGATTCAATTACAGTTTCAACCCAAACCACACAAGTTTCAACCCAATCAATTGGCTAAATTACATTATTTCAACTTACAACTGAAATGCCAATTAAAAGTCTCTACCTATCAAGTATCTAGAGGTGATCATGGGTCGGGCCGGGCCGGGTTTGGGCTGGGTTTGGATAAAATTTTAAGCTCGTTTTCTAGGCCCGGGCTTGGCCCGAAATATGGGCTTAAAAATTTTTCCAAGCCCATTCCAAAAGAAAATTGCTAAGCCCGAGCCCGGCCAGGCCCGACCCCACCCGACCCAAAATAATATATATTTAATATATAATTTGGAATTAAAAGTTTAAAAATATATATATTTAATAAAAAGTATATTTGATTAAAAATAAATAAATATATTTAATATATAATTTGGGCCGGGCCGAGCCCGGGCCAAAAAAGTCTTACCCGATGCCCGACCCGTTTTCTAAACAGGACTCATTTTTTTGCCCAAATCCATATTTCAGGCATATATTTTTACCCGAACCCTCCCAGTTTTCAGGCGGGCCATCGGGCCGGGCCGAGTAGCCTAACCCATGATCACCTCTACAAGCATCCATATTCAGAGCCATATGGTTTCATACATTTCCAGTGAACTAGATAGTTCTACACACTCTGGTTCTGCACATTCAAGAGCTCTTCACAAGGTTCTCCACATTTAGTGCATTCAGGGTAGTAATTTATCTTCTTCACAAATGTGAGAGGCTGCGGATGATCCTCTTCTTTGCAGATTCACCAAGAACACATTTCACATGGGCAGATGTGTCGCAAGTTGTGCAATGATAAAACTATCTCTTTGGATCTCTTTTTTGCTCACAAATGTCACAGTAATGATGTTCTAAATAATCATTTATCTTGTGATAAGTGAGTGCAAGAAGATGCTCATCGCACTTGTGTCTAGCTCTAGTTGGTAGTAGCATACAATAAGGATCTAAAGAATAATTGCAATCCTTGCAGTTGAATGCCACTTTAATATCCTCACCACAAGCACAACACTGCCCGTAAAAATCATAATAGAAAAGAAGGGGATATGTTCATGTCCCGGACATGTTAGAGCATCAGCACGAAGTGTCGCACAACGAAGGCAAACATGCCCTCCACATTCGTTACATTTGTAGGCAAAGCCATTAGAAAGGAAACAACAAATTTCACATTTGAAAATGTTGTCTGAAGTTTCAAATTGGCATCCATGATGCCAAAGAGGCTTCATCTTTGGTAGTTCAGCACAAGCTTTATGAAGAAAGAATTGACACTGAAAGCAATAGTAGAATGAAGCCGAGATTAGCAACATGCACCCATCACAACATTTATCACCATACTCCCTGATTTTGTCACTTAAGTAGTGATTATGCCTTGAGATGCTCTATTATTGTGGCTTCTCCTGCATCATTCCTCTCTAGAACATTAGTGATGGGAGTTCAAAGATATATCAATACACTTTTCATCTTCATTTTCTGGTGAAACAACATAAAGAAAGAAAGATATATCACTCCTACTTTGTATTTTACACTCTTTTAAACATTGTTTTAAGGAAGGATCAAAGGGTTATTTGTTTATAATCGAAACGAAGGTGAAGAGACAATTACAGAGCATAAATGACAAATGAACCACCAATTTATTTGACAACTAAATTATTAATTTAAAATGTGCACTAAGAATGGGTTCAAAATCATTCCTAAAAGCTCTTCTCTTTCAAATAATTTAACCAACAATTATATATAAATGATAAATATCTTGATTTGATTTAATTCCAATCAAATTGATTTAAAGGTCCCTTTAATGCAAATTTGTATCTTTATTCATGTGAATTTCTAGATTTCCTCCATATTAAATACCTATAAAAACTTAAAGAATACTGTAAAATTTTTTAAAGACACACAACAAATTTTTTCTCCAAATTTACAAACGTTTCAATAATAGAAGAAGGCAATGTTTGTTCTTGATCATTGCATTGATCGTACTATATTGTCGCGATCATTTTGTTATTGTATTCTAGGAGACGTACGATCAACATTTCTTCAAGTAGCATATGAGTGGCCGAATCTATCCTAAAGAAATTATAAAAATAGACCTCAAGATCTAGTAAAACTCAATTCCCTTAATTGTTTTTCTAGATTAATTTGATGTTTTAAATATATATAAATCTATTGTTTTCTACATAAATATAAATATTTATTTATAATATTTGTTCACTAACGTATGTTTTATCCTACATATTTTTTATATAAATAAAAATGTTAGAGAAGTATTGTAATTATCCCATTGATCAAAAAATGATAATAATTTACCCAAACGATTATCATATTTGGTTGGTTACGTGTAGGCATTGGATATTAATTTTAAACGAGTTTATTGAAAAAAAAGATTGTACGGTCGAAATTGATTGGACTTTAAATATCCTTTTCAAGTTTTCAGCCTCACAATACAAACGGTATACGCAGTCAAACTAAAATGGAAATTTAAAAGGTGAAATTTTGATTTTAGTCCCTATCTTATAATCAAATATGAGATTTATTTTTCATATTTTAATTTATCATAATATATTCATCTATATTTATAATGTCATTAGTTAACCTAATAGTAATAGTTAACCATTTTATTAAAATATTGATGAGGATTTTCTAAAAAATATTTATTCCAATTCATCCTTCAACATGATTTTTTCAAGGGATATTTTTAAGAAAAATCAAATCTGCATTTTAATTAGAATAGTTAGGTTAAATTCTGCTAGAACAATTAACTATTTCAACTAACTAATAAGATTACAAAGAATAAATTATACCAAATTAAAATACATAGACTAATTTTCAAATTTGAAAATAATAGAAGGACCAAAACCATAATTTGGCCAATTTTAGACCCACTTGATAGTAGAAGAGAAGCTCAGCTTATTTCAGAACGTGATCTTCACAAAAAAAAGCACCAAGCAAAACAACAATGGCGGATGGTAGTGAGAAATGCAGTGGTGAGCAACAAAAAGGTGATATTCAAGGATTATGCTTCCGGGTTTCCAAAAGAATCAGACATGGTGGTCACCGTGGACGAGAATCTAAAACTGAAGGTCGCCGAAGAATCTTTACTTATCATGTGATCCTTATATGCGACTTTGGACGACGAACCGAAGTTCAGAAATCTTCGGTCCATACACGCTATAAATTATGGATTCATTCACGTTAAACTATTCTAAAGCTTTTATTTAAGTCACTGGTCAGTGCGAACAAATAAGATCATACATTATAAAATAGACCGAATTAATTAGTTTGGATTCAATAATAATGGACAGTGCTGTTACTTTTTCAATTTCAGTTCCAAGTACTAGTTGATAAAAATGAACGAGTTGTAATCGGAGTTGGTGAAGTTGCAATAAGCTTACTTATATATATAACTAAATTTTTGTATTGAAATTGGATGGAAGGATAGAGTTTTGATTCAATTTCTTTTTGTTGTAAAAAACACTGAATTCTGTAAGTTTGAGAGATTAGCTTTGATTTGCAATCTGAAAACAAGCAACAAATAGGATTGGGATTTGAGGATTGTCAAATGTTTAAATATGGTAACCCCCATTACCCAAAAACGATATAAGACATCTCCAGCAATCTCCGATCCGAAGGCGTACTGTTCATCTAATTTGGGTAACAACTTCGCATCCACTTTCTTCTGGTTCCGTTCGCTGAAGTGTGTTGGAAAAGATATAATCTTTGGAAACTCTGAGGCATATCGTCGGTTGATAAAGGTGGAGATTTGAATAATAAAATTATGATTTTATATTCTACTCCATGATACCTTTACAATGCTATATCATACGCTCAAAATACTTGAGTGATGAATATGAAATTTATGCTCAATGTAAGCTATTTGTGAATTATGTTGAGGAAAATGAAAAGTATTAGTCTCACATTGATTTGGAAATCAAGTGTGGAACTTGTATATATATGTAAGCCAACTTAGTGATTATTGAAGGACTAAATTAATGCTCTCCCTCATGCATAGCAGGGGTGCGAATCCAAATTCACTGAGAATATTGAGTGTGTACTTGCATAACGTAGGTAATGTAAAATATTTGAGCCTATGGATATTTTAGCCCAATACGTATTTACTTTCTTCTTAGCAGATATTATACAGAATCTGATTTAAAAGGACAAAAGGCTCCTTTAATGCAGATTTGTATCTTTAGAATTCTTTAGAGACATAATAAATTTATTTCACTCCCAAAATTCTTTCTTTTTCACTCCAAATTTTTAAATGTTTCAGTGATAGAAGAAGTCAAGATTTGTTCGTTGATCACGGTAGAGGTGCTATTGCTTCGATAATCTTCTTGTTGTATCCTGAGAGACAGATGACCAACGTTTTTCCAAGTACCATAGGAGCTGTTGAATCAGTCTTAAGAAATATGTGAAAATAGGACTCAACATCTAGTAAAACTCGATTCTCTTATCCAATTCTAGATTTTCCAAATTCATGTTTATCTAATTGTTTTCAAATTTGAGGTTTTTAAATAAATATAAATGTTTATTTATATTATTTTTTGGATCTCGTATTTAATATAAATATTTATATTTATTCGCTAACGTGTTTTGTCCAACAATATGCTCGAAGAGAAGACGTGCTTGGGTAGCTTAATGAGATGCTGTGCTTAGACTTCTGACTCACCTTACAAACACAGATATCACTGGGATTCAAAAACTAAACTCATAAACAAGAAAAATGTGTTTAATTATGACCTTGATAACACGAATTAACTTGAGCTGCTCTGGGTTTCAGTGGGAAGCTTGAAATGATCAATTTCATAGTAAGACCCAACTCTAATATGAGCAACAACATCTGATATAAAATAAAAATAGAATGACAAGGAGGGCATTAATGGAGCATAATGAAAAAAGAAGAAGAAAAAGGTCCGTACCATCGAGCGAAGAAGGGAGCAGTACTTGTCTGCCTAGAGAAGCCTTCATTGCTTACGTGGAGGCATTGGAGCCCTATATTGATTTTCAATGAAGTTTCTTGAAAAAAAGATTCTACGGTCCAAATTTATATATCCCTTTCTAGTTTTCAGCCTCACACTACAAACGGTATACGCAATCAAACTAGAATGGAAATTTAAAAGGTAAAATTTTGATTTTAGTCCCTATCTTATAATCAAATATGAGATTTAGTTTTCATCTTTTAATTTTTCATAATGCAGTCATCTATATTTATAATGTCATTAGTTAATCTAATACTTAACCATTTTTATTAAATAATTGATGAGGGTTTTCTAAAAAATATTTATTCAATTCATCCTTCAACATGATTTTTTTGAGGATACTTTTAAGAAAAAAATCAAATCCGCATTTTAATTAGAACAGTTAGGTTAAATTCTACTAGAAGGATTAAAAATAACGATATTTTTTTATTTTTGTGCAAATAGCAAACTGACATGACATTACACATTTGATCATATATTTACCACATAAGCTTTAGAAAATATCATAATTTAGCAAATACTATTTCGATTAGGATTAAAATTTTAAAATTCAAACAGTATGCAGAGACCAATAGTATAAAATTTGACACAATAGTTAACTATTTCAACTAACTAATAAGATCACAAAGATTAAATTACACCAAATTAAAATAAATAGACTAGTTTTCAAATTTGAAAATAGTAGAAGGACCAAAACCATAATTTGACCACTTTAAGCCTACTTTATAATAGACGAGAAGCTCAGCTTATTTCAGAACGTGATACTCGCCACAGAAAAAGAAAAAAAAAAAAAAAGCACCAAGCAAAACAACAATGGCGGATGGTAGTGAGAAAAATGCAGTGGTGAGCAACAAAAAGGTGATATTCAAGGATTATGTTTCTGGGTTTCCAAAAGAATCAGACATGGCGGTCACTGTCGACGAGAATCTAAAACTGAAGGTTGCCGGTGATTCCAAAGGCATTCTCGTGAAGAATCTTTACTTATCATGTGATCCTTATATGCGACTTTTGATGACGAACCGAAGTTCAGAAATCTTCGGTCCATACACTCCGGGCGCTGTAAGTTACGGATTCAGTCTCTGTTCTTTTATTTTATTCTAGTAGTATGTAAATTTGTTAATTATTACGTTTGGGTTATTTAATTTCAAAAATTTACAAAATGGTGTGTGAACAGAGAAGGCTATACATTAACAGGGACTTGAATGAAAGTTTTTTAATAGTTTAGTGACCATTTCATAACTTTTTAAAATTAAGTGACTAAAGCAAAAACTTACCAATAATTTAATATTTGAGTATTTGTAACAAGGTCGGTAGCTAAAGGCCTTGCCTCTAAAAATGGAAAATTGCTCTTTAGACCCTTCTAAAATTAGAATAAAAAACTAAATTCATAATTTATGTATGGTTGATGGACTAATGGTGTAATTATTTGCAGCCAGTAACGGGGTTTGGAGTGGGTAAAGTTATTGATTCAACAAACCCAGAATTCAAGGAAGGAGATCTGGTTTGGGGCATAACAGGATGGGAAGAGTATTCATTGCTGAAATCAAGTGAAGGGCTCTTTAAAATCCATCATACTGATATACCCCTTTCCTACTATACTGGAATTCTTGGTAATTTCTTGAAATTGTGGTTTCGTTTCCTTTTCTTTTTATATTATAATTTTGGGACTTAGTCCCTATATTGGGCATAATTCATCGTCTCTTATTTTTATGGGTAAACTACACTAATAGTCATCCAACTATTAGTGAATTTCTTTTTTGGTTATTCAACTATAAAAAGTTACAAAATGATCATTCAACTATTCAACTATTAGAAAATCTCTATTTTTACAAAATGATTAATTGATAAAATTATAATAATAGAAGGATCATATTATATCAAATTAAAAAATAATGAGTAAATCTGAAATTTTCACAGGGATGCCTGGTTTGACTGCATATGGAGGATTCTATGAGGTTTGTGCACCAAAGAAAGGGGAATATGTGTTTGTGTCAGCTGCATCTGGTGCTGTTGGACAGCTTGTTGGCCAATTTGCAAAGCTAATGGGTTGCTATGTTGTTGGCAGTGCTGGGACTCAGGACAAGGTTATAAATTTCTTTTAATTTTAAAAATATTGCGTCAATGAATTTAAGAGAAAAATGTTAATCATGTTGACAATTGGACTTGAGTTTTTAAATTTAAAGAGTTGACGAATTAATTTTTTAAAATAATAATAAAAAGACTAAATTTTAAATATAAAAAAATGCGGGGACTTGAAGCATATTTTAACCAATTATATATATAAGTAGGCGGATGATAAATATGGGTAATAACCCTTTTAAAAACATTAATATTGGAACCCTATGTGATGGCATGATAATTTAGGGTGTTCACCGTCCTAGATGTGGCTTGAGTTTGAGTCGTACTAATTGCCTTTATTGTTCGAGCTTTACCCTGTCATTGTAATTCATAAAAAATCTTAATAATGATTTTTTATAGTATATTCAATTTTATTCTTTGGATAATATTATTTTTTTAATCAAAGAATAAGGGGTTTGCAAGTATCCTATAGAGCTATAGTAAAATATTAAAAGAAATAGATATTTACAAAAAAGAGACATGTCAATTTTTTAAGGCTGTTTGTGGAATAAAAAGAAAGTGTAATATACCAAATACTCACCCATAAATTGATCTTTATATATATATATATATATATATATATATGCTTCCTCCCATATGAGTATAGCATCACAATTCCTAGTCTTAAATAAACTCGAACCCACGTTCTCCTACATTGATAACCGTGCTTATACTACTCGAGCTTAGACTCAATCAACTATTTTTACTTTTTAAAATGCTTGTATATGTGTCAATTAAAGAAAATTTCCATATATGCAAAATTTCCATGCTATCATGTACCCTATCTATTTTATATATCATTATATTTTGTGTATTTAAAAAACTAACTTTCATTTGTTTTGAAAAAAAACAAGGTTGAATTATTGAAGAATAAATTTGGGTTTGATGATGCTTTCAACTACAAGGAAGAGCCTGATTTGAATGCAGCTTTGAAAAGGTCAGTATATATGTGTAGTGATTATTTTATCCCATATGTGTTTAAGTTAATAGGAAATGATCCAACTGTTTTAGTGTTAATTGCATTGGACACCCTCAATTTATAAATTTAGTTTTGAACTTACCTCTAAACTTCAAAACGTTCTAATGGGATTCTCAAAATATTGTTTCAATTAGGACTTTCTACTAATCTAGTGGTTAGTTTTAGCATTAAATGTATCTTGGATCTAATAGTTAGTTTTGGGGTTAATTAAAATTTTTATAAATTTTGAGGGTCTAATAAGAATTCTTTTAGAAAATTTTGAGAGTTCAATAAAATTTTCAAAACTTTTGAGAGGCTTAATGAGAATTTTAGAAAATTTTAAGAAACTTAATTAAAATTTTCAAAAAATTTTACGAACTTATTAAAATTTTCTATTTTTTTTCTGGGTTGGGCGCGATGACCCCCACCACACTCTTGTTTAAATCCAAGCTAATATTTAATGTTAAAGTCGACTACTAAAGTGGTAGAAAGATCTTGTTGAAATGATATTTTAATTTGAGGATTCGATTAAAATGTTTTGAAGCTTATAAATAGATTTAAAATTTGATCCATAGTTGAGGTACGTTTGAACTCCTATGATTGGCTTGGTGACTAATGATTGTTTATCCTAGATCACACCTGGTTCGAACATTCAAGAGTGCAATGGTAGGCGTTTTTGGGAAATTCCCTTTAGATGTAGTTCATGAAAAAAAAGTTCGATGGACAACAAAAATTTACATGAATACATATAAAAAGGAAAAATGATCGACAAGATTTAAATACAAAAACTCTCAAACCATGTTAGATTGGGTGATTGATTATCGCAATACATTAAACTAACTAAAAAATTTACTTCTATAGCGACTTTGTCAATTGGATAGTTTCGATCAAGCCAATTTAGATTTACACATTTTAGACTATTTCGATTTAGGTCAAGTTAATGTTTGGATATTTCGGATTCAAGTTGTTTAGGTGGACATGTTTGAATTGTCGACTTTCTTTTATGATCCAATAGAATCAAATTATATATGAGTTCAAGTTGATTGAATCAACTTTTTGAATTCAGGTATTTTCCCGAAGGCATCGACATCTACTTCGAGAATGTCGGGGGTAAAATGTTGGATGCTGTGATTCTCAACATGAGAGTCCATGGTCGCATTGCCGCCTGTGGAATGATCTCACAATACAACCGTGATCAACCTGAAGGGGTACACAATCTAATGTCGATTGTTTACAAGAGGGTCCGAATTGAAGGATTCGTGGTATTCGATTACTATCCACAATATTCGAAGTTCTTGGACTTTATATTGCCTTACATTAGAGAGGGGAAGGTAAAGTATGTGGAAGACATTGTTGAAGGTTTGGAGAGTGGCCCTGCTGCTTTAATCGGGCTCTTTAGTGGTCGCAATGTGGGCAAACAAGTGGTTGTAATTGCCCCACAATGATTTTAAGAAATGTTTGTATTTGATGCATTGACAATATATAATTTAATACAATGAACTATATTTAGACACATTATCAATAAATAAATTCATAATACGAATTTATGTTAGTTGTTTTTGGTATCTTTCATGTCTATTTTGTTATCCATATTTGGGTGCATAGTTGTCCTTTCCAATAAGATCATCTCCAAGACTCGAACTTGTATTCTCTTATTAAAGATACAGTGTGTCTTACTATATATGAAAATAACTAATACTGATTATGTATCACTTTTTAATTACAATGTTGCTCACCTTTCGGTTAGTTCATGTTAGTGATTCTTTTTTTATGTCTATTTTAACGTGTTTGATATTTGTACATGTGTATTTTTTTTGTGAAGACATTTTAATTAAAGTTGCATTTATACATTTGAACCACAATCAAAGTTTATATATCACGTTGCATATAAAATCAAATTTCATGTATAATTTTAAGATTTATCTCGGTCTATATTAAATAACCAAACCAATTAAAATTTAATCCATAATTAAATAACTTTAATCTAAAGTTAGATTAAAATTAATGAGACTTGCTTATCTTTACTTAAAAGATCTTGAAATCTTTATTCTTTTGTGAAACTTGCAAGTTGCAATCAACTCTATTCCTTAAAAGGATTATATAATTTTGGATATTTGTTAAGTAAATTGTTTGAAATTAGTTTCATTTCTATTAATAAAATTTGATGTACTTTTATGTTATTGTCGAGAAAGACAATCACGAATTTTTTAAAATTTCTTAATGAACCATTAAAATTATTTAAACATTTTAAAAAGTTTTTATTTAAAACACACACACTTAAAGTCAATACAATATTCATGATTATATCACTTTCTCATCACTTCAACATGAAAACACTGGGTCACTGTTGATTAGGTATTATGGATAATAATTTTAAACTTTTATTTTAAAAATAAATAAATAAAGAGTTATATCTTATATTTTATAAGAAAATTCATTTATCAAAGAAATATAAAATAAAATTTGAATGAAAAATTAAAGAAAAATCTGATTAAATTAGTTGAATATTTTGGAAAAAAAATAACTGGCCAAATAGACTATTTTTGAAGAGAGTGTATAAAACACATTCGATTAGACACGCTTTCAATACAGCTTAGCAAAAAACACATTTAATTGGACGAACTTACTTAAATATAGTAAATAGAACAGCTAGGTTAAATTCTACTAGAAGGATTAAAATAACAAGATTTTTTTATTATTTTTGTGCAAATAGCAAACCGACGTAGCATTATACATTTGATAATATATTTGCCACATAAGCTCTAGAAAATATTATAAATTAGCAAATAGCATTTTAATTAGGATTGAAATTTTAAAATTCAAACAGTATGCCGAGACCAATAGTATAAAATTTGACAGAATAGTTAACTATTTCAACTAACTAATAACATCACAAAGATTAAATTATACCAAATTAAAATAAATAGACTAATTTTCAAATTTGAAAATAATAGAAGGACCAAAAGCACAATTGGACCACTTTAAGACCTAATAACAGACGAGAAGCTCAGCTTATTTCAGAACGTGATATTCACCATAGAAAAAAAAAAGTACCAAGCAAAACAACAATGGCGGATGGTAGTGAGAAAAATGCAGTGGTGAGCAACAAAAAGGTGATATTCAAGGATTATGTTTCCGGGTTTCCAAAAGAATCAGACATGGCGATCACTGTCGAGGAGAATCTAAAACTGAAGGTTGCCGGTGATTCCAAAGGCATTCTCGTGAAGAATCTTTACTTATCATGTGATCCTTATATGCGACTTTTGATGACGAACCGAAGTTCAGAAATCTTCGGTTCATACACTCCGGCCGCTGTAAGTTACGGATTCAGTCTTTGTTCTTTTATTTTATTCTAGTAGTATGTAAATTTGTTAATTATTACGTTTTAGTCATTCAACTTCAAAAAGTTACAAAATGGTGTGCGAACAGAGAAGAGTATACCGTATACATTAGCAATGACTTGAATGAAAGTTTTTGAATAGTTTAGTGACCATTTCATAACTTTTTAAAATTAAGTGACTAAAGCAAAAACTTACCAATAATTTAATTTTTGAGTATTTGTAACAAGGTCGGTAGCTAGAGGCCTTGCCTCTAAAAATGGAAAATTGCTCTTTAGGCCCTTCTAAAATTAGAATAAAAAACTAAATTCATAATTTATGTATGCTTGATGGATTAATGACAGGATTTTACTTTTTTATTTTTTTGATTAAGGGCGTAATTATTTGCAGCTAATAACTGGGTTTGGAGTGGGTAAAGTTATTGATTCAAGAAACCCAGAATTCAAGGAAGGAGATTTGGTTTGGGGATTAACAGGATGGGAAGAGTATTCATTGCTGAAATCAAGTGAAGGGCTCTTTAAAATCCATCATACTGATATACCCCTTTCCTACTATATTGGAATTCTTGGTAATTTCTTGAAATTATGGTTTCGTTTCCTTTTTCTTTTTATATTATAATTTTGGGACTTAGTCCCTATATTGGGCATAATTCATCATCTCTTATTGTTATGGGTAAACTTCACTAGTAGTCATCCAACTATTAGTAAATTTCTTTTTTGGTTGTCCAACTATGAAAAGTTACAAAATGGTCATCCAACTATTCAACTATTAGTAAGTTTCTATTTTTACAAAATTATTAATTGATAAAATTATAATAATAGAAGGATCATATTATATCAAATTAAAATATAATGAGTAAATCTGAAATTTTAACAGGGATGCCTGGTTTGACTGCATATGGAGGATCCTATGAGGTTTGCGCACCAAAGAAAGGGGAATATGTGTTAGTGTCAGCTGCATCTGGTGCTGTTGGACAGCTTGTTGGCCAATTTGCAAAGCTAATGGGTTGCTATGTTGTTGGCAGTGCTGGGACTCAAGACAAGGTTATAAATTTCTTTTAATTTAAAAAATATCACATCAATGAATTTAAGAGAAAAATGTCAATCATGTTAACAATTGTACTTGAGTTTTTAAATTTAAAGAGTTGACGAATTAAATTTTTTTTTTAAATAATAATAAAAGGACTAAATTCCAAATATAAAAAAATGCAGAGACTTGAAGCATATTTTAACCAATTATATATATAAGTAGGTGGATGATAAATATAGGTAATAACTTTTTTAAAAACATTAATATTGGAATCCTATGTGGTGGCCTGATGATTTAAGGTGTTCACCGTCCTAGATGTGGTTTGGGTTTGAGTCGCACTAATTGCCTTTATTGTTCGGGCTTTACCCTGTTATTGTAATTCATAAAAAAAAAATCCTAATAATGTTTTTTTATGGTATGTTCAATTTTATTCTTTGGATAATATTATTTTTTTATCAAAGAATAAGGGGTTTGTAAGTATACTACAGAGCTATAGTAAAATATTAAAGAAATAGATATTTACAAAAAAGAGACATGTCAATTTTTTAAGGCTACTTGTGGAATAAAAAAAAGTTACAATATACCAAATACTCACCCATAAATTGATCTCTTTTTTTTTCTTTTTTATATATGCGTCCTTCCATATGAGTATAGCATCACAATTTCTAATCTTAAATAAACTTGAACCCACATCCTTCTACATTGATAACAATACCCATACCAATTGAGCTTAGACTCAATCAACTATTTTTATATATATGCAAAATTTCCATGCTATCATGTACCCTATCTATTTTATATATCATTACATTTTGTATATTTAAAAAACTAACTTCCATTTGTTTTGAAAAAAAAACAAGGTTGAATTATTGAAGAATAAATTTGGGTTTGATGAAGCTTTCAACTACAAGGAAGAGCCTGATTTGAATGCAGCTTTGAAAAGGTTAGTTTTAGCATTAAATGTATCTTGGATCTAATAGTTAGTTTTGGGGGTTAATTAAAATTTTTATAAATTTTGAGGGGTCTAATGAGAATTTTTTTTAAAAAAAAATTGAGAGTTCAATAATAATTTAAAAATTTTTGAGAGGCTTAATGAGAATTTTAGAAAATTTTAAGAAACTTAATCAAATTTTCAAAAAGTTTTACAAACTTACTAAAATTTTCTAATTTTTTTCTGGCTTGGGCGCGATGGTCCCCACCATACTCTTGTTTAAATCCAAGCTAATATTTAATGTTAAAGCCGACTACTAAAGTGGTAGAAAGATCTTGTTGAAATGATATTTTAATTTGAGGATTCGATTAAAATGTTTTGAAGCTTATGAATAGATTTAAAATTTGATCCATAGTTTTGGTACGTTTGAACTCCTATGACTGGCTTGGTGACTAATGATTGTTCATCCTAGATCCCACTTGGGTTCGAACCTTCAAGAGTGCAATGGTAGGCTTTTTTGGGCAATTCTCTTTGGATGTAGTTCGTGAAAAAAAAGTTCGATGGACAACAAAAAATTACATGAATACATAGAAAAAGGAAAAATGATTGACAAGATTCAAATACAAAAACTCTCAAACCATGTTAGATTGGGTGATTGATTATCTCAATATATACATTAAACTAACTAAAAAATCACTTCTATAAAGACTTTGTCAATTGGATAGTTTGGATCAGGTCAATTTAGGTTTACATTAGACTATTTCGAGTTAGGTCAAGTTAATGTTTGGATATTTCGGATTCAAGTTGTTTAGTTGGACATGTTTGAATTGTCAACTTTCTTTTATGATCCAATAGAATCAAATTATATATGAGTTCAAGTTGATTGAATCAACTTTTTGAATTCAGGTATTTTCCCGAAGGCATCGACATCTACTTCGAGAACGTCGGGGGTAAAATGTTGGATGCTGTGATTCTCAACATGAGAGTCCATGGTTGCATTGCCGTCTGCGGAATGATCTCACAATACAACCGTGATCAACCTGAAGGGGTACACAATCTAATGTCGATTGTTTACAAGAGGATTCGAATTGAAGGATTCGCGACAGTTGATTACTATCCACAATATTCGAAGTTCTTGGACTTTATATTGCCTTACATTAGAGAAGGGAAGGTAAAGTATGTGGAAGACATTGTTGAAGGTTTGGAGAATGGCCCTGCTGCTATAATCGGGCTCTTTAGTGGTCGCAATGTGGGCAAACAAGTGGTTGTAATTGCCCCGCAATGATTTTAATAAAGGTTTGTATTTGATACATTGACAATATATAATTTGATACAGTGAACTATATTTAGACACATTATCAATAAATTGATTCATAATATGAATTTATGTTAGTTGTTTTTTGTATCTTTCATGTTTATTTTGTTGCCCATATTTGAGTGCGTAGCTGTCCTTTCTAATAAGTCATCTCCAAGACTCGAACTTGTATTGTCTTATTAAAGATGCAATGTGTCTTACTGTATATGAAAATAACTAATACTGATTATGTATCACTTTTTTAATTACAATGTTGCTCACCTTTCGGTTAGTTTACATGTTAATGATTCTTTTTTTTATGTCTATTTTGACGTGTTTGATATTTGTACGTGTGCATTTTTTTTTTGTGAAGACAATAAAGATATGTAAATTAAAAAGAGAAAACAAAAAAAAATTGATGGGAGGAAGGAAAAGGAAGGAGGTAATCAATTTATGAGCTGATATTATCGCTGGGCAAAACAAAAAAGAGAAAGCAAACTTAAGAGATTCGGCTCATTTTTACAAGATCGATCGTTTTTAAAGAGAGATTAATCATTAACTCTTTTAGGTAGATCTATACAAATTCGATGATGTTTTACAAGAATGACCTTTGATGTGGGATCAAACTTGAACAAACAAAATATTTGTTAATATAAGAACTAATTTTGAACTATTTCCTACCCAATCCAATTTTTAATCACCTTTAGTACATTAATGGTCTCGATATAATCTATTAATTGACTTTTTTTTACATGTAATACTTTGACTTAATTATAAATTTTCAAAAATAATAATGATTTTTGTTTTGAAATAACATTTATTGAAAATCAAATAAAAGATAAAATAAAACCCTAAATGAAATGTGATCTAAAATATACAAACCTTATCTCAATTTTGGAACTTTAAGATAGGGCTTTGTTGTCCATTCATATTAAGGGATAGGATTCACTATTAAGAAATTATTAGATATTTAATTATTTTATTAAAAAGGAATGATTGATTTTCTTTTTTGTAATGTGTAAATAAAAGGTTAGTATTTATGGTATGGGGTTAGAATTTTAATCTCGTAAATCGCACGATCTTAGGTGATATTTTTGCTTTGGATTTGTCTAAGTCAGTTTAACTCTCGCAAAAGTGAGAATTCTGAAAATATAGTGGAAGCACACTCGAAACGAAAGTGCATCGAAGAACAAAAAAGCCAAAGCAAAATAGCACGCCAAGTGTTTGAGTAAATGCTCTCAAATATATTCAGAACTATGAGTGGAATAACAAATGAGGGGGAAGGCCTTTATACAATTGAGTTGCATCGACGGTCAAGATTAGAGCCTATTTACAATTGAGAGTCCTAAGAGATTTAAACTCTATACAATCTTATCCCTTCAGGATTTATACTATTTACCGTGGTAACTTTAGTTTACTAGAGTGTTTCACTAGGCCACCAAAGCTTCAAGTAGATGAGTTTCTCCATGGGTTTCATGAGTCGGGCTAGTTCCATAGGATTAAATGAGCTCCATTTAATCAGTTGACCTTTATAGGACACTTTTTGCGCAATCGTCACAGGCTTTGATCCGTGGCCCATGACACTTAGACATTCATTATAAGAACATTCCTACACCACTCTCGCAATTTCTATGCCCAAAGGGACTTGCCCAAATAAAGACCTACCACTACTCCCTTGGATTATTCAAGTTAGAATTATGGTATTTATTTTATTATATGATTATTTTTTCTTCATTTTTATTGGTCTATATGCTTTCAGTCCTTATACTTTTCGTACATTTGAAATTTAGTCCTTCTATTTGGATCGGATAAATTTAGTCCCTCTACTTTTTTTCATTTAATAATTAAACTTCAATTGATAACATCATCAAAGAAATTCAATTAAAGTACACATGTGGAAACCTAGATAAGCAAATAAAATGAAAAATCTAGGGTTGTAAGGTCTCCAATTTTGTATCCGATATTATAAGATAAAATTGTTTGACAATGTTATTAAATAAAAATTTAAAAAATTAAACTTTTAGAATGAAAAGTAGAATGATTAAATTTCAAATGTGCGAAAAGTATACGGAGTAAAAGCCTAATTAGACCTACTTTATTTTATATCAATCTTAAATGAATTGTGTGCTTATTATTAATAGAATTGTCTATTTTATGAAATAAATGCTAAGGAAACCATTAAAGTTAGGAAAAGCTAATTACATTTATATTTTAATCAAGTCTAATAAAATAGAACCAACAATTGATTAGGTGCAATGGTAAGACATATTGACTCCCAGGAGGAGAACGTAGGTTCAAATCTTGGAGATAATATTGTTAGAAAGGATAGGCACGAACCCCGAACATAAATCGTAAAACGAACAGGTCTTGGCTAAAGATTGTTTAATAAATTCATACATGTTTCTTTACATGAAAATGAATGTTACTCATACTCGATTGCAATAGCTTTTTAATGGTGAAAAAGGATTATTATGTATGATAAACTATTGTAAAAGCTTTTTAATTGTGTAAAATCTATCATAAGGACTAGAACTCAATAAATTTAGTTATCAATTATATAAAAATCTTTAACTAATAAGAAAGGAATCCAACTATTATATAAGTTTCAATGATGATCTCCAGGTATTTTCCCAAAGGAATCTATATCTACTTCAAGAACGTCGGAGGCAAAAATGTTGGATGTTGTGCTTCTCAACATGAGACTCCGCGATTGTGTTGCCGTCTGTGGGATGATCTTGCAATACAGTCATGATGGACATGAAGGGGTACACAATCTAGTGACAATTGTTTATAAGAGAGTTCGAATTGAAGGATTCATAACACCCGATTAGAGTCAGCAGTATTCGAGGCTCTTGGATTTATATTGCCTTACATTAAAAAAGGGAAGGTAAAGTATGTGGAAGACATTGTTGAAGGGTTAGAGAACGGCCCTGAAGACTGTTAATGGTCACAATGTCGGTAAATAAGTTATTGTAGTAGTTGCTCCGAACCGATTGAATCAGCTTTCTCTCATGTTTTAAGTTGATATTTGAATCTCAGTATGTGTATGTTTGACGAGATACAAGTTGAATTGATTTTCGATTGTATTAATCTAAGTTTGGTCTTTTGATTTTAAAATCTTTTTGTCAATTTCAGACATGGGTAATTGACTAATTTCTCACAAGTAGTTTTGAGTTCATATTGTTTTATATTTTGTTCTGTCCTCTTCAATTTCAGATTATTTCGAGTTTAGGTTAGGGTTTGAATTGTTTCAGATCATTATGCCTTGAATTGTTTCAGATCATTATGCCCAGGTTGACGTTTAAGTTGACAAAAAAGACTTAATTGATAGAACAGTAATCATTTGAGGGTTCAATTATAACATTTTAATGTTTATGGACTAATCTAGAATCTAAGCCATGGTTCAAGGATATCTAGTGGATTAACCCAAATTAAACCTTTATATGTTGGTAAGTGGTATTGGTTTTGGGTGGAATCAATTTGGGTCTAGTTTTAAAATTTTGGGTAAAGTGAACTATTAGTCATTAAATTATGGACAAGTTTTCATTAAATTAACTAAAAAAAGTTATAATTTGGTCATTAAACTAATCTAAAGTTTTCTTTTAAGTCACTAGACTGTTAAAATCGATATTGTATGGCTTTCTCTGTTCGCACTACTTGCACCAATCGAAAGCTCTCTTTCCTCGTCTTTTCTATAGTTTATTTTTTTTTTCACGAAACATCATTAGACGTCACAAATCTGCGAACCAAAATTCAAACAATTTTTTTCTCCGATCTTCGATACTAACCGTGAAATCAAATTGGATTAAATGTATGTTCTTCTACTCGTCGATGAGTACTGATCCACCGTATCGGTCGTCGAATCGTCACTTAAAATTCATTGGGTGAACTTTAAAAAAAAAACTTAATAACCCAATGACTTAAATAAAAACTTTTGAATAGTTCAGCAACTTAAATGAAAACTTTCGAATAGTTCAATGACCAAATTGTAACTTTTTTTAGTTAAGTGATCAAAACAAAAACTTACCCCATAGTTTAGTGACTAATGGTGTAATTTACCTTAAAATTTTTGAGTTAATTTCATGTTAAAACCATTCAGGGTTAAACCATTTTGAATTCTAATCGTTTCGAGTTTGAGTTGCATAGATTTAGGGTGAGTTTGGATGGGCGGTGCGTTTACCTGCGGTTAGTGTAAAAACAGCGGTGGCAGTGAGATTAGATACTGTAGCGATACTGTAGCGTGAGACAAAAAGTAAGCTAAACGCACCGCACCGCACCCAATCGCCCATCCAAACTCACCCTTAGATTGTTGAACTTGTATTGGGAAATCAAATTGACTCAAATTCCAATTCAAATTGACCGCATAGAATTTTCATATTCAAATCAAAATTAACATCTATAATTCAACTCAAAAGATTCCAACTTCAAAACCATATAATTAACAACAACCTGGAAATTACAACAAAAAGAAGTGGCAACAATTCAAAAGAGTCAAGAACACCCAAAGTCACGCCTACACTACCACCAAGCCGGAAAAAGGCACGAGCGCTCCACACCAGCCTTCGCGAAGCCATCAGCCACGGAATTAGCTTCACGAAACACATTAGTCAAAGACACATTTCCGATTGATTTCCAAAGCTGATCAATAATGTTGAAAGTCTTCCATAGCTTCGTAATTAAAACCTTGAATTGACCCTCTGCTGTAATTTTTGCTAGATCATGGCCCAGCACCAGCAATATATATCATATACAGTGTTTATGCATATAGGTGCAGGGATGGTGCTTATAATTGTTGGTGATCATCGATTGCAGGCCTGCAATTCACTTTTCGGTCGGGGTCTGTTTCGAAAGCAGGAGTATCCTAGGCTTTGTTATCATTGCCAACTAAACATACATTCACATGCATAACCAAATTCCTATATTCAAAAATTTACCATTCTAAATTTGAGTGATATCCATTTAAACATTTTATTATAATAAGTTTATGCGAGATTCTTTTCAATCGAAAGTTGAAATAAAAAGGGAGAAAAAAATATCAATTCACCGTTGGTAAGTTTACTTTTTAATCAATGCAACCAGTTTCAACACTAAATGAGAGAAAAACAATGTATTCGGTAACCAATTTACCAGGTCACTAGCACAATTTTCTAGTTCTTGATATAGCTTGATCAAATTATTATAGTCTCTTAATTTCTGTCTTTTAACCATAGTAGTTGATTCCCACGATATCTCATCTTAGACATTATCCTAAATTTGTTATTTAGGTAAGTAAATAGATATTTGATGATTAATATTTGTTTCCATTTTGAATCCATTATGATTCTAATCAGAATCCAAATTTTCAATATCTAATCCACAAATAATGAATTTAATATTTATGAATATATGAATAAATACTATTTATATTGTGTTGATATTAAACCTAATCATGGGTCGAGCCACCCATCTAATCCCAAAGGCCCGCCTTAAAAGTACGAGGATTTGTGTAAAAATATAGGCCCGAAAAATGAGATTGGACAAAAAAAAGGTCTGTTAACGAGACCGGTCTCGAGTAAGATTTTTTTGGCCCGGGTCTGACTTAGCCTGAATCAACCTAAACTTTTAGGGGCATTTGCTTGCTAAATTGCAACTATCTTAGTGTTATTTAAGTATAAAGATTTTTTTAAAGTTTTTAGTGTATTTGATATATTATATTTTTTAAATTTTTTTATATAAAAAATCTAAAAAAATTTAATACAGACGGGCTGAATCGCGCTCAAGTTTAACATTTTTAATCTGGACTAAGCTTAGGCAAAATGTTAGGCCCATATTTTGGACTAGGCCAAGCCTGAGCCTAAAAAATGGGCCTAAATTTTTGTATTGGTCCGGCCCATGATATTATATATTTATATATATATAATAATTTATGCTATATATTTTAGATTACTAATTGGTTAAATTATATTTGTATGATTAAAGAAAAAAAATCTGCTTTTTGCAATTTGTAGTAAATGGGGAATGATTGTATACCTGAAATCATATTGGCGGTGGCATGGGGAATGATTGGCTTATATTAGCGTTGACTTGCTTTTTGCTCTCCCCCAACTACAATAATAATTGAGGAGAAACTTCAAAGAAAAAAGCTTAAAATAAGGTGTTAGTCCCTGTATTTCTACTGAATTTGATATTTAATCCTTATATTTAAAAAGTTAAAAATTCAATCCTCCTACTGGTTCAATTTAAAAATCCTTTGCTTTAAAAGAATAGTCTCTGTGTTGTAACAATTTTCGCATAACAATTTCTCTTAGTTATCTTTGACAACTATCGTGATTTTAAATAAAGCTTTTATCATCTGAGTTATCTTAAGTTCAAGAAAGATGAAAATCATGGCATCGACATTGTTGCCAGTGTAGGGGGACGTGAGTTCGAGTGTGCTGAAGCGTCCTATCCTACTATTTAAGGGTTGGGGAGAGGCTATGAGTAATTCTAGGTATTATATCAAAAAGAGCAAATATGATAAGAACTTATAATGAGATTAATATTTTAAAAAGTGCAATTAAGCATCGGTAAACATAATGTTATGTAATAACACAGTTTATGTCGATAGTTAAATGCCTATTATAAGTTACTTTACATAGTCTATATAAACACCTCTTTATTAAATTAGTTTCACTATCCCTTTCGATATAGCATCATTTTATGTTTATATATCGCATACACAAATATTTATATTTATCCTATATAAAAATAAATCGATGTACTTGTTTCTTTAAATGCATACGATTGAATCAAAATAAAAGTTTCATTTATACATTTGAACCACAATCAAAGTTTATATATCACGTTGCATATAAAATCAAATTTCATGTGTAATTTTGAGATTTATCTCGGCTCTATATTAAATAACCAAACCAATTAAAATTTAATCCATAATTAAATAACTTTAATCTAAAGTTAGATTAAAATTAATGAGACTTGCTTATCTTTACTTAAAAGATCTTGAAATCTTTATTCTTTTGTGAAACTTGCAAGTTGCAATCAACTCTATTCCTTAAAAGGATTATATAATTTTGGATATTTGTTAAGTAAATTGTTTGAAAGTTTCATTTTATTAGTAAAATTTGATGTATTTTATGTTATTGTGGAGAAAGACAATCACGAATTTTTTAAAAATATTTCTTGATAAACCATAACGATTATTTAAACATTTTCAAAAAGTTTTTATTTAAAAAACACACACACTTAAAGTCAATACAATATTCATGATTATATCACTTTCTCATCACTTCAACATGAAAAACACTATGGGTCACTGTTGATTAGGTATTATGGATAATAATTTTAAACTTTTATTTTAAAAATAAATAAATAAAGAGTTATATCTTATATTTTATAAGAAAATTCATTTATCAAAGAAATATAAAATAAAATTTGAATGAAAAATTATAGAAAAATATGATTAAATTAGTTGAATATTTCGGAAAAAATAACTGGTCAAATAGGCTATTTTTAAAGAGAGTATATAAAACACGTCCGATTAGACACGCTTTCAATACGAGTTAGCAAAAACACGAACTTACTTAAATATAGTAAATAGGAAAAGTAAAAACATTTATTAAAATAATTAAAAAAAGTGATGTTAGATTTATTTGTTGTCATATTTTTATTAAAAGAAACAAAAGTGAAAAGTTATATGGCAATTGCTATTGTTAAAAGGGTACAAGCAAAGATACACGTGTTAAAACTAAATACATGAATATAAAGGAAAACCTTTTAAAAAGTATTTGTTTCCCTTTTTAGCTCTCTTTTTGTTGGTGGGTTTAGTGATTGGAATACTTATCTCTAATCAATCAACTTGCAATAGATTATTATGGTTCGAGTACGCTGAAACGTATTATCTTTTTATTTATGAGTTGGAGAGGAACTATAGGTAGTTCTAGGTATTGTATAAAAAAAACAGATATGATCAGAACCTATAATGAGATTGTTAAAAAATTTTGATTAATTATGTAGAGAAATAGAACACGTACATAAAAAAAAGAAGATCAATTCTTCTATTAATCTTTGTATGATACGTTATCTTGTTTCAAAATTTGAAAATTTATTCTTATCTCAAACGTTAGTTATTAAATTCTTATATAGATTATCATGTGTGTAATATAATGTCAACTTATTATTGTCATTTTAATTAATTGATTTAATGTTGTTGTTTGGGATAGTATTGAAATTTCAAAATTTAGAAAGTATAGAGGCAAAAAATGATCAAATCGAAGAAAAGAGATTAAATTCAAAACTTACACATAATATAACACTAATGATAGAAATTTGATAGAGAGCAAAATTGATTAAATTAGAGTACAAGAGCTAAGGGTGGGTTTGGATGGGCGATTGGGTGCGGTGCGTTGAGCTTACTTTTTGTCTCACGCTACAGTATCTAATCTCACCGCCACCGTTGTTTTTACACTAACCGCAGGTAAACGCCCTGCCCATCCAAACCCACCCTAAATCCACATCTTAACCAAATAATAAAATTTTCATGTAAAATAGGAAATAATTCTAGGTGGAGTTTATAGTGTGACAAGTGATGAGTCTCGTTAGTTTACACGTCGGCATTTTAATCTCAATAAATTCAAACCTAAATATTTTTTTTTCTTTTATGATATTAGAGGGCATAAATATAAATTACCACCTCTACACTCCATTCTTATTAATTATAATTTTACTATTTTTTTCCTCAAAAGACAAAAAAGGTAAATACATAGTTTGGGTAGGATGATGACCACTCTAAATTAATTAGAAGGAATTTATGGGTGTAATTCATATTAATTGCTTAAGTCAAAGATTTACGCTTTCAACAAATATAAAATTACATGCCACAATCATTTTCTATTCATTAAAATTAACAAATTTTGTTAATTGAGTCTTAGCTCAATTAGTATGGGTATTGTTGTCAATTCAGGAGGACGTCGGTGCAAGTGCGCTGAATTGCATTATCCTCCTACTTATGGATTAGAGAGAGGCTTTAGGTAGTTTTAAATATTGTGTTAAAAAAGAACAGATATGATCAGAACTTATAATGAGATTGTTCAAAAAAAATTAACGAAACTACATAAGTCATTTTAGCCTTTTATTTAATTTTTTACCTCTTTAGTCATTGAACTTGGTCTATTTGTCTAATCACCCTAAAATGAATGGAAAAGTTAAGGTTTGTTAACTTTACTCACGTGGCATGCACATGAATTATCGTATTACATCCCGCCAACAATTAATTAAATTTAAAATTTTAAAAAATTCAAAAATATTATAAAAATATATTTTTTAAAATATATTTATATACATTTTTAGTATTTTTAATTGTTAAAAATTGATTAATTACTTACGTGCGGCGTACACGTGCACTACCATGTGGATTTCACATCAACACAGTTAAACATTAACTTTTTCATCCATTTTGAAGTGATTAGATAAACAATGCAAGTGTCTAGTTGACTTATAACATCAACTCAATCAGGAGCTTAAATAATGCTTTAGATATAGATTATTATTTAAAGGCTTAATTTATGATTTGAACCCTGACATGTATTTGTTTTTCCTCTTTGGTTGAAATGGTTAAGTTGAAATTATAAAGATTATCGTACTTTAGGCTCAAATACCACTATAGTAATATATTATAAGAATCTAAAATAACAAAAATACCATCATATTAATATTTGTTACTTCGTAAAATAATAGGTTTTAATTCATTAGAATTTTAAATTATAATACAGATATAAATTATCATCTAAAGACTTAAATTACGATTTCATCTCTTAAATATATTTAATCTACCACTTTGGTGCTTAAATATACATCAATTTGGTCCGTAACTTTTCATTTAATAAAATATTTTTTAAAAACTACCCTAAACTCGTCCCAATCGCAACACCTCCTCTATCCAACTTCCACATCGCTCATATTTTCTCTTTTTGATACAATACCTTAAACTACCTATAATCCCTCCTCGACTATTAAATAAGAGGATAATGCGCTTCAACACATTCGAAACCACGGCTTCCTAATCGACTTAAGACTCAATCAATTTTTATTTTATAATTTTTGAAAATATATATTTAATAAAGGAAGGTCCTCATACACGTATTTATTAGCTAAAATTGGCACCTCTATTTCTCTTGATAATGTTAAAAGATTAAATAAAAGCTACAATGAAATGATACTTTAAATAGATAAATACCATATAGCCAAAAATCGAATAAACTTTATACATCAAATCAATTTGACATTATTTAAGAAGGTGACATCCTCATCATATTTCATTTTTCCCTTTCAAATCAAATAGTGATAATAAATTTAACTCCTAATTTTAAAAAAACTTTTACCTTAGGTAAGATCTCTTGGCATTCGTGCTTTTCCGCGTAATTGGGAGACAAAAAAAGAAAGAGGGATGAATTCTGATGTGAAAGAAAAATATTACTTCTTAATTTACATTGGGTTACATAGCCTATTCATGATAGAAATTAGATACGGAAAAATATAATATGATATGATATTATGCTAATAAATTAGATAAAATAAGAAAATATATTATATGATATGAATTAATTATGCAAGATATTACATTAACATAACCAAAGACATCGGCTCTACATGAACCCCATGTGTTGGCCTGATAGTCAAAGTGTTCACGTGCAGCTTAAGTTCAAGTCGCTCTAGTCGTGTTGCTATTAGGGCTTTGCCCTCTTCTTGTAGTTCACCTAAAAAAAGACGATTTCATGTAGTTCGAAGAGTTATAATAATAATTAACTAGAAGATAATAAAAATTTTAAAAGAATAAATGCATTAAATGTAGGGGAATTAGAATTTCTGACATTTACTAAGAAAATCACAGACAAAAGCATATATCATAAGCATAGTTACAATAATTGGCATTATCCGTAAATTTCTATGAAACTTTTGTCCCATTTCACAACACTTTCCCATTCATTAAATAAAAGTAGAATAAGCCGGCTCTATTTTGACAATTTTAGTAATTAAAATAAAGCTTTTGCAATTACCTTTTGCCCTCAAACTAATATGAACAAAAAAAATCGAATTTGATTATTTATTATTGAGTTGAATTTTAGATGCTCGAGTTATAAAAATCATATGTTTAAATTCGGTTCGTGTTTTAGTCTATGTAAATTATGTTGAAGTTATATCTAAATTTATTTTGGCTTAAATCTCATTCTATCAAACTATGTTCGATTTACATTTTGTAAGGATTAACTCTACTTAGAATGATTAAAAAATATTCATTGGTGGATATCGAGACTAAATTTTGGGGTCGTGTAATTTTTTTAAAAAATCTTAGAAGTTTAATAATAATTTTATTTAAAATAATTAGGGTCTAGTTAAAATTTTTAATTTTTTTTGAAATTAATGAGAACTTTTGTGAGATTAAATTTTTTTTAAAAATTTAAAAATTTAGGAAATTATATGCAAGAAATTAAAAAAAATTGTAGTTCAAGAAAGAAGAAGAGTCCTGATGATGTAGGAGAAGGAAGGAAGAAGATAATCAAGATGGGGTCTTTTTCCGTCCCCCTCCTCAAATGGAGTGTTTGAGACTATTTAAATTAGATATTTTGAATGGAATTCCGAGTCGAATAATTATATATTTTATTATAATTGTATAACAAAACTAAACATCGAATTGAAACATTTATTATTAAAACTTTAAATGGAATTTTTCCGTTTAAATGATGAGGGTAAAGTAGTACTTACAATAACTTGAAGATAAGGGTGACATTCTTTTTCCTATACCAATAAATACTTTTACAATATGATGGTTGACTAAAATAATTTCTAGTCCACCGCCTCATTTTGAAATTCTCCCTAAATAGAAACGAATTTCCCGTAGAAAAATGAAAATTTCTTGCTTTAAAGCCTCTTTATAAAAAGGAAAGCTGAGGAAAGAATTTTCCTTTTATAATTTTCTCTTAGGGGTTTGGTTTTTTTTATTTTTTATTTTTCCTAGGATCCAAACAGAAGATAAGGAAAAAAGGTGGTGGGTTTTTGCAGAGAAAAAAAAAACTTGAAATTATCATCTTCATCGTCGTCGTTTGTTCCTCAGGTGGAATTTTCTCGGGAAACAAGCAGAAAATTGCTGTAAAGAAAAGGAAAAAGAACAGAAGAGAAGAACAAAAAAAGAAAACATGATGATGATGTCATCAGCTTCATCATCAGCAGCGACAGTAGCTGTAGATAAGGCAACGAGCGATCTTCTAATGGGTCCTGATTGGACTATGAATATCGATATTTGCGATTCTGTTAATTCTAATCATTGGTAAAAAAAAATTAATCTTTGTTCTTTTTAATTTTGTTAATTTCTTTTGTAAAGGAGTTGACTTTGATTTTTTTTTTTAAATTTTCTTAGGTTTTACGTGCATGTTTTTATGTTGGTATTTATTTTAATTTAATTTTTTCTATGTTGTAGAATATTTTTCATTAATTTTCTCATCATGTTTGAGTATTTAATATGGTATTGAACTATGGATTTTTTATGTTTCTTTTGTGGATGAAATTGATTGATTGAAAAAATATGATTCTTGTACAAGGATTTAATTAAATTACTTTTTAGGTTGAATTATATGAAGATAATTGAATTAAAAGGTGATATAATTTTTCAACCATCACTTTAAAGTATTTATGAAGATAGGCAATAAATAAAGAGACTTTCTAATGAAAAGAAACATTATTTTGGTTATAGTTTCTTTATAATTTCTCTGTTAATTCGATTTCGATGGCTTGATTTAGTAGTTTTTTTGGGGGGGGTTTATCAATTAATGTTTGGGAAATTAATGTAAAATTTAGCTAGGAGCTCGATTTACTACTTTTCTGGGGTTTGATCGACTAATGTTCTGTAATTAATGGAATATTTAGCTACGAGCTCGATTTACTACTTTTTTTCGGGGTTTTGTCGATTAATGTTTTGTAAATTAATGTAAGATTTAGCTAGTTTTACTGATTAGGCTGAACTTCGTATGTTGATATTTTAGGCCAGCAAAGGATGTTGTAAAAGCTGTGAAGAGAAGGTTGCAGCACAAGAGTTCTAAAGTTCAATTACTAGCTTTGACGGTAAATTTTAGACGGAAAAACAATTTCTTGAATTCCCGGCTTCGTTATTTAGGGATTTTGTGTGTTGTTGTGTTTGCGGATTAACCGAGTTCTGTTTTCCCCTTTTGTAGCTTTTGGAAACAATGGTGAAGAATTGTGGTGATTATGTTCATTTTCAGATTGCTGAGAGGAATATATTGGGGGAGATGGTTAAAATTGTGAAGAAGAAGGTAATTCTTTGAGTTTTTAACAATTTGATTATTACACGAATTGTTGGTCATATTCATTTGTTTTGGACTATGCTTACTTTATTGCCTTTCCAAAATGGATTTTTTGTCGCCTTGCCCCCGAATAAGCATATTAATTCAACGGTCTTTAGAATGAATTGAACTAGCTTGGGGCCCTTAGGTTTCAAGGGATTGTTGCTAGCTAAATGGAGTAAAAGCTTACAATAAATGCAAGAAACACTGCGAATGTTGTTGCGAGACGATTTGTATATATTGTATGAATATGTTGGAGGAAAACAAAAGCTGTTGCATAAATCCCATGAAAGAACACGATCCTGCTTGGTACTAATGACTGATGTTAGTGATACTATACCTATGTAATACAGATTAGTGGCCATATACACGTTATTGAAATTTAAGTTAGGTTCACTATTAACCGGGAGGACATGAGTTGTTCTAGAAAGACGGGATGATAGTTGCTGAAAATCATTGAACTAGTCATGAATGTTAATGTTAGTGGTTGTCTGGTACTTTTTTACATGGTCATTGGTCGTCCTGAAACGTGGCGTGTTTTGACTTCAATGCATGGATTCAGCATCTGGTTTCTATCTATTTTGATCTTGTTCTCATGTTATTTTGCCAGCATATGACACTGTTTATTAGCATCTCAAGTCTATCTGTCAGTTTTAACGAGCCTGGCTTCGTGAATACTGCAGGCGGATATGCTAGTGAGGGATAAAATTTTGGCTTTGTTGGACTCTTGGCAAGAGGCATTTGGCGGTCCAGGGGGTAAACATCCACAGTACTACTGGGCATATGATGAGCTAAGGGTAAGCCTAGCACCCTTAAATAACATGTGGTAGTGGACTGGCATCAAGGATATGATATCCGAGGATGTCCACTTCTAAGATCAACTAACTCTCGTTGTCTTTAACTATAGTGATTCTAAAATTTTGTAAATGTATAAATGACAGCGTTCGGGAGTAGAATTTCCCAAGCGTTCATCAAATACAGCTCCTATCTTTACACCACCAGCTACACATCCAACCTTGAATCCCGGTTATGGAATGCCAAGCAATTCTTCTAGAAGGCTTGATGAAACAATGGCTACCGAGATCGAAAGTTTAAGGTCTAAAAAATCACTTTTTAAGTTTTGTTTATTAAGTTTCTTTGTTTATTTACAGGTGTTTTGGTGTCTCACTCCTTTTTCGGATTGATAATCTTAGTTTGTCTAGCTTAGACTCAATGAAGGATGTTATGGAGCTCTTAAGTGACATGCTACAAGCTGTAAACCCGAGTCATAGTGCGGTATGAACGATAATAATGAAACCTTTTCTTTTAAATTGTCGGTGGAATGTTTAACTGTGATTTTTGGTTCGTATTAACAGGCAGTGAAAGATGAAGTGATAGTTGATCTCGTTAATCGATGTCGTTCCAACCAAAAAAAGCTGATGCAGATGCTTACAACTACCGGGTTAGTCTGTCTCTGAATTTTGTTTTTCTATAATGACTTGGAACTTATTGTTGAAACGGTTTTGTAAAAATGTCGAAGTTCTTTCTTTTATACGTGGCCTATGTGCAGATGTCAAAAGTGTTTTTTTCTTTTTCTTTTTATTGGCTGTGGCAGGGATGAGGAACTTTTAGCTCGAGGTCTTGAACTAAATGATGGTCTGCAAAGCTTACTTGCGAAACACGATGCTATAGCTTTAGGTTCCCCCTTGCCAGTTGAAGCTACTGCTGTAAGCCCGATGCATAATGAAGCAAGTTCCTCCAACAAATCAAGTGAAGCGAAGAGCCCAGCACCTAATATAAGTCCACCCACACCGGTTGCCACTGTGACAAAAAGCCATATCGATGAAGAGGAAGAAGAGGAAGACGACTTCGCACAGCTAGCTAGAAGGTTTCATATGCTAACCTCTAATTCACCTTATTTCACCTGTTGCAGTCCTTCAAATGACTAATTTTATGTTGTATATGGCTTGTCCTTAGGAAAATTCCTTTGCTAGTTTGGTAAGTACCATTAAGGCCCCTGTAATAGGAGTCGGATTGCATTTTGCTTCTTTTATTCAAAAAATGGGCAAATTAGTCTTTGTATTTTAGATTAAAGAGTTTGTCTTTTTTATTAAAAATTCATCCAATTTTACTAAAAACTGACGTGGTTGACAAAATAACCAGATTACAAGGACCAGTTTTTAACAATAAAATGGATGAAATTTTTTAATAAAAGAACCAGTTTGCTCTTTGATCCAGCGTATACAGATTAATTTGCCCCTTTTTTTAATAGAGGGGCAAAATGGAATTCGACTCACAGTTCAAGGGCCTCCATGGTGCTTTTACCTTGCTTGTCTATAATCAAACCTTGTGTAAATATGATAGGTTTAGCTCAGTTCTTGACTGGTTCACCTTTTGATCCGAGTGCAGGCATTCCAGAGCACAGTTCACATCTCCTCAGAACGCTTCTCCTGGAACAAGTGAAGCTACTGCGCCAGTCAGTAATGCCAATGTGACGACATCGTATACACCAACCGCCTCAACCTCTATTCCGAGCAATGCTTTAGCTTTGCCTGATCCACCTGCACCAGTTAAAACTTCGAAAGAACAGGACTTGATTGATCTTTTAAGCCTTACCTTGTCCACAACAACGGCTTCCTCTCCGCATGCCCCTCCCACACCACCATCTGCATCTCAACATCAGGTACCTGTTCCTCCTAGCAGCCAAGGATATCCTTATGCTTCCCAAACATACCCTGCAAGTCAGGCGCAGCTGCCGTATAATAGTTATGTGGTTCCTTGGGCTCAACCTCAAAAACCGTCTCAGCCCCAAGTCCAGCTACAACCAACCCAGTTCCAAACTGAGCCACAAGCTCAAAATCAGTCGAATTCACCATCTCAGGCTCAACATCAGTTCCAAGCACGATCCCAGCCTCATCAGTTAAATACACAGTCTCAAATCCGACTCCAACCCCAATCACCATCCCAGTCCCAGTCACCGCACCAGTCATTCGGACAACCTCAATACCAACCATATTTCCGGCCTCAATACACATCCGCATATCCCCCTCCACCATGGGCTGCAACTCCCGGTTATTTCAACAGCCAAAACCACCGCTCTTCTACAAATAACATGATCTCCACTCCCCAAGTGAACACCACTGCATCAAATTCCATTACAGGGCCCAGACCCTTGCAGCATAATAGCTCATTCCCCATAAGAGGAACCAACGGCGGAGCACCAATGAACGGAGGTGATTCTTGGACGAGTACCGGTCCCAGGAACCCTGCTCCCACATCAGGACAAAAGCCTTTTATCCCGTCATACCTATTGTTCGAAGATCTGAACGTGCTCGGAAATGGTGACGGAAGGCGTAGTAGTACATCACCAAACTTGTCGGGTAGTAATACACAAAGTATGGTTGGTGGAAGGAAGTAAGAAAAGAGTGTTGTAGTTTTAAGGTTTATGCAAAAGGATATATATGTCCATTGTGAATCTTTGGTGTAAATCAAAGTATCTAAGACATGGATTTGTTTTTCTTTTTAGATTGATTTGCTGTGGAATTTGTCTTTTTAGATTTGATTTGTGATTCAATATTATTGTTGTTATATTAGTATATAGTTTTTTGGTGCCTTTTAAATATGTTTATTTATAGCCTCTGCCATTACCATTGCCATTCTCACCTTCAAAATTAATAATTACAATGCAATAGTTTTGGTTCTCACTGAAATTACCATTTATGATTTGTGAATTATTTTATGAAGTTAGAACTATCAATATTTTGATAGGATGATTTATATGAATTCAGAGTGGATGTTTAGTTTATTTAAATTTCAATTTTGCGAATATTTTTTATATTTAAAAGATGATGGGAGATTTAAAAGAAAAATTCAAATGGATAATAGTATTTAATTTAATTTCAAATAATAAATGGATTCAGATTACAAATCTATAAAATGGAATTAAAATAATTAAAAAATACAAATATTTGATCTCCTCTCAAAATAATTCAAAAAACACCCTAAATATCCAATCCCATTTGTGGCAACAATTAATAGGTAGTTCTGCAAAACTACTGAAAAAAGATCCAAATTGATTGAACCGATTGAACTAGGTTCGATTTTATAAAATTTTTAAGAATTTATTTAATCAAAATCGGAACTTAATCGGTTTTACCATTGATCTGGTTCCAAAAATATAGCTTTAGAGTGGCAACAACTTGGGGCTTGACCATAAACCAATCTGCTTGCAATACTTAAAATTTATGACAATGGCAAATGTTGCAGCCTTTACAATTTCAACACATTGAAAACCATGAATTAATGGGAACCAAAAAAACAAAGGAAAATATTTACAATGCATCATCACCTATATATATAACATATTATTTGCCAAAGCCACCCCCACAAACCCCCCGTATATGTATATGCAAAGATAAACGTGTGACCGGAGGCTAATGAAATCAATATATATATCTGTTTATACCCCTGAATTTCCAATAACACCCATAGTGGAATTGTAAACCTGGCAGCAGCATATCCCGAAACACTCGAACAATGATCCGAACTCGAATAAATTTTTGCAACTATTAACTTGGATCACTGACCTTCCATGAAATTTGTGCCTAAGACGGTTTCATTCACCATGATCTGCCTCCGGGTTTTGTGATACTGTGGAAGGATTTATACGTTTATCTTGTATGAGAGTTGTCATCAGCATAGATTGAAACGCAGGCATCGGCGGCACCGGCAGCG
Source organism: Gossypium raimondii (assembly GCF_025698545.1). Lineage (NCBI taxonomy): Eukaryota > Viridiplantae > Streptophyta > Magnoliopsida > Malvales > Malvaceae > Gossypium > Gossypium raimondii. Next base: position 437,096 of record NC_068567.1, on the reverse strand, counting down.
AGTAACACTTGGTAGGGATGGAAGGTAAGGCAGCTTACGGAACCAATCTTCTGGGCCATGAAGGTATGTTGGTATCTAATGGTGCCGAGTTGTTCACCTTTTAGACTGAAAACTTTGATTAGCTGTTTTGCTGAACCACTGGCGATTATCGGGGCATGTCTATGAACGGCTAAAGCTGTAAGTGATCCTCGGTGAGCATCAATTGTAAGGTCTGTATCTCTTTGACTTCTAATATCGAGGAACTGAATATCACCAGCCTGGGATGCACTAACAATCTGAAAAATAACATGAAAGTTCATCAATGTTTTGCGTTTCCTAGATCAAAATCTCGAATGAGATGTTCAACAAGGAACAAGGATGTTGACAACATCGATACACGTTTTTTTACCAGACATAAGAAATGTGAGTTGCCTTACCTTTCCTTGATCAAGTCCGGGTTGAAAGCCAATACCCACAACTCTTGCCACTTGTTGGGTATGCGGCCTGGTTGTGCGAACCAGCCTAAACATTAAAAGAACAAATGCGGGTCAGATAGATAAATACGGATAGCATGAGAGGTAAAAGTATCATGAGGATACCTACATTATGAGTCAAATTGCATTTTGCCCCCTTTACTAAAAAAATGGGAAAATTAATCCTTATATATTAAATCAAAGAGCAAACTAATAATTTCTGTTAGAATTTAATCCATTTCTACTGTTAACAATTGGCATTGTTCATAAAATAACTAGATAGTTACACGTGATATGCCATGTGTACCTCATTCTAACGTACACAGACCGAATTTTAACAGTAGAGATGGATGAAATTTTTAACAGAAGGACCAGTTTACTCATCTAACGTTCAATGACTAATTTGCCTATTTTTTAGTAAAGGCAAAATACAATCCAACTCTTAATATAAAAGCCTCCATGGTACTTTTACCCAACACGAGATAGCATTTTCTTCTGAAAATAAAGAGATGGGATTGAATAATAAATAGAGGTGTATTTTAAGCACTATAAAAACGTGGTCGAGTCCTCTGAAGAAAAGCTCAAATGACATCACAAACAGGCAAAAATTCCCAAAAAAAATTATTCTTTCATTATCTTGTCAACAAATAAAAAATTGATCAGAATGTTTACATGTCGGGTGTCCGGATGTCATATAGTCTAACAGAACCATCCACAAAACCAGCTGCAAATTGACCAGCATGGACTTGAGAAGAAGCCTGTTAATGTGAAGAAAATATGCAACACAAGATGAACTACCCAAAAAAAAACGATGACCAAAACAAATCTGATGACAAGATTAAATATAAGAGCTAAATCTTAAAACAAAATAGAACGAGAAGAATCACAAAGGCACTTCAATTTCTTCAACGAGAACTTTGTTTAACATTAGGTTCATTTAACTCAATATTTGGGAAAGCATCCAAACTAATAAAACTTAACAAACTTTCCAACATAGCATGTTCTCAGTTAAAGCATACCCTCGTATATGCCAACTCAATAGTTATATGCCGTAATTTTCCTTTTTTCTTATAAGGAATGGTAAAAGTACCAAGGAAGCCCCTACACTAGGAGTTAGATTGCATTTTGCCCCCTTCACTCAAAAAATGAGCAAATTACTCCCTATACGTTAAATCAAAAATGAAATTGGTCATTTCTGTTAAAACTTTCATCCATTTCTACTATTAAAAACTGGTGTAACTGACGAAATAACCAGATAGTTACACGTAGCGTGCCATGTATACCTCATGCTGATGTATAGGGACCAATTTTTAATAGCAAAAATGGATGGAATTTTTAACAGATGGACCAATTTGCTATTTGATCTAATGTACAAGGACTAATTTGTCCGGTTGAATAGAGAGGACTAATTTTTATAAGGCACCTGTCGCAACCAACATGTATATAACCGTGCTCAATCCAATCATTTAACATAAATTAATATATGCGAAAGAGATTGAAGACTCACCAATGCCGAGACACTACAATCCGAGGATGATGGTATTGAATTAACAAGTTGCTCCTTATCCAAGTCCCAAAGCATGATGGATGATATCTCTCCAGATGCATACTAGTAGCATAACATCAGAGCAATGAAGAAAACTACATTAGGCATCAAATTGTAAGTGGCAATAATGTCCTAGAGATAAAACCGTCTAGAAGAAATACATACGAGATATCCAGACTGCTGTTGCCAGTCCACAACAGCATTCAAACTCCGCATGCCAGGTTTGTGACCTTGGATAGAAGAAAATGCGGTAACGTGTTTTTGTTTCCCCCTCAGTGTATAATCTTTCCAAATCCGTATATTTCCATCACCTGTACAAGATCAGCCCCGAGCTAATTTTAGAAAAAAGAAAACCTCGCAAAAACACTGGGAGAAAGAAGTGGTAAAGAATATTACTTGAAGCAACAAGCAACAAGCTGTCATCAAGCTCATTCAAAAGACAAAGTTTAGATATTCCCTTTTCCGGAAAATCATGATTATCAAAACCATTGAGGAGGGTGGCTTCCTCATAATTCCATACCCTGAAAAAAAAATCCAAAAAATTAATATGGCCGAGAAGTTCCAAACTCGCTTAAGTCTTAACTCATTTCAGATCTTCTAGGAAACACAAAGTATAGAACTTCTTAAGAGTTTATATCAGATGCACGCCCAGTGAATGCCAATCAGAACTTGCCACCTTGTTGATCTTTTCTAGAACCTATATCGAATTGATGCATTTATGGTGTACAACTTAATATCTGGATCAATTACCACACACCATAACCGGTCAACGCAAGCAAATTATCAAGGCACATCATTGTAACCCGTAACCACAGGTTTAAGACGAGTAAAAATAATCCACTCGCTATGGCATGTTAACTCAAATCATGTAACATTGGAATTAACTTGCTTTAGGAATCCATAAAAACATAAATCACATACCTGATCCGTTCATTCTCATCTGCCGCAATCACAATAGGAGAGAAAGGTTGCAGCAAGGCAGTTCTTGTACCTGTCTCGAATCTTGTATCCCAGCTAGCAATTTGACTATTATTGTTAAGTTTGCTAACAGCTAGCACAGGAAATCAGAAACCTATTAGTTCCAAAGTAAAAAATTGGCATTTGAATAGAATGAAAAGAACAAAAATACAAATCAAAAGGAATACATGAGTGCTGGCACTTAGCAATATGCTCCAGTGCAAATCTCTCCTGCTCTTCTCTTTTGGCCAATAGTTCTTCACTGTCATCTGATGCAGTAAGCAGAGACTTGCAGAAGTGGCCACAACTAAAATTATATATTGTTGACTGAGGAAGTAAACTGCGCTCTGATCCAGAAGCAGAGCCTAGAAGTGGGTCAGCCAATCCTGAGTCCGGAGAATTCATCAGGTGAGGCCTGAAGTCTAAAGAGCAAACCCTACGAATTCCTGCCAAGTAATTTTGTCGAGGAGGGCTAACAGGAGGAGTTCTAAATGTTAAAGCCATATGACCTGTCAATATCATCTCCCAATTAAATCCTGTAACTTTAATATCTAACCAGAATAAAATATAGCATCATAGCAAGCAGATATCAGGGAACAAACGAAGAACAAAAGAGTTACCTCCATTAATGTCCAACCAGGAAGAAGAACGAGCTAATCCAGAAATACTAGGGGTTGATGAGGAATTTGCAGGATCACTAGGCCAGGCACTATTACCAGCAGGCTTCACAGATTTTGTTACTTGTTCAATTCCAATAATGGAAAGAACCCGCCGTCCTAGACTTGCTACACGTGGAGATGGATCCCTAGCTAAAGTAAACATGGCCAGTACACACTGTGAATACATTGCATTGTCCAAAGGTTTTGGCCTTGAATGATTAACTTCCCCATTACTGACACCATCATTCAGTATTCCAGAATCAGAAAGTTGAGATGAATCATCGGATAATGGAGATCCATGCATGATTCCAGCAGTAGCAAGAGGACTGCTGGTGGATACCCTTCCATCCCGAACCATGGCTGTTAAAGGACCAATCTGAGAAGAAACTATATTTCCACTTCCTGTGCCCTTTATATTAGCCAGTGAAGGCAATGAATTCAACAGGGAATTAGGCTGAGGTTTCCAATATGCAGCAGCAATTGACTTGAGGTGCTGCTTATGTCCAAAGGCAAAGTGTGCCAGAGCTGCACAGACAAACAAAGCATCAAAACTGATCCACCAACATAGTTCAGGGACAGAGTGAATCTGTACAACACCCGCTCACAACCACCAATCAGGAAAGAAAGCAATTTGAAGACAAGGAATCATGTTTGCACAAAACATGCAAATAGTAGGTTCTAATGATGATTTCAGAGGCTGAGAAAAATATGCATAAAAAAGAAGAGTATTCTAGGATTATAATTGCAAGTTGCTCTAATGATTTACGTCACACCATAGAACAGAAATGTTATATATAGAAACAATCATCTTAAGAATTCTAGGAAGCTAACGCCTCACAGTGACCTAGATTTTGGAATATATTACAGGTAAAATCATCAGCCAATTACAAAAGCAATAGAAACTTTTCAAGGTGTTTCAAAGTGCCATGTTTGTGTCATGTTCATTCAACCCTGTCACGTTAATGTTAATAATTGGGAAGAGAACTCTGAAGAAAACTGTTAAGCAATTACCAATCCTGACATATGAAATATGAATGAACATAACCACCACATACCTACAGCAACTTCTGCCCGGACAAGAGGGCTTCCATCAGAAACAACATTCAAAAGGCTTTTAATTATAATCATCTCAGCTCTATTCTTTTCAACATCATCACATTCTTCATCCCCTCCAATACCATCTCTAAACGAGTCAAACCCAACATCAAGCAAGGTAGCTAATGCATAAACTGCTGAAGCTCTAACCTGAAATAAAACAGCTTCTATAATTTTGCAAATGTCTATATTTAGAAAACCGAAAACTATCCATTTATAAGGAAAAAAATAAAATAAGAGAGAAGATATACCTCTGGCTGAGGCTCAGAGTGTAGAGGAGCACATATTGCAGGCACATCTGCCTGCAGACCTATTGTCTGAGCCTCAGTAAAATCCTCCCACAGCTTTCCAAGACAAAGGCAAAGCCACTGAAGCAATAAGGGTTCAGTTTGGGCCTCATTTTGCGTGAAACCATGAAGCTGCTTCAAGCACACCTGGATTAACCCTGCTTCAATACAGGCTTCCTGGCCACGTCTATGACCATCCACAATGACAGCCAGAACAAATGCAGCCATTGCACGCTGTTCAGGATATGCCTCTGCACTATTAAGAAACCTAATGAAATAAACATGACCACCATCCTTTACAAGATCAACCTGACATGACTGCAAACAAGGAAGACAGAATTTCAAAATTACTATTGTAGTAGGTAAAAGGAATATGATAGTGCTGCAATAAAGCATCAAGTAGAATAAGAGAAGCAGAATCAATTCCTAATAAGAGAAGCAGAATCAATTCCTAAGTGTAAATAAACAAAAACAGCAAACTATCAATAGATAATTATTCAGGTACCAAGAAGAAGTGAAACCACAGAAGTTTGACTGCTACAACAACATAAGAGCACTTAACAACTCCTTAAATGCTAGAATGAAAGACAGGCATGGACATGCTACAGCATGTTATCACAGTACATAGGTAACATTGTATGCATAAAGAGCTACATTAACATATGCAAACAAATATTCATCCCAAACTTATGAAGCATCAGCTAAAACACCTTATCAAGTGCCAAAATTTTTGTCCAAATGAAGACAAGGATTTGACGCAGTTCTGGAGTGGTTGTTTGCAACAGCTTCAGAACATAAGGAAATATTCCAACAGAAAGGGCCTAAAAACAGAATCCACCCTGTAAGTAAACAACAGCATGAAACACAATGAAATGCAAATACTGAAGAGTACACCCCTAAAGAACTACCAGATCTACAGCCCATGGTCCCATATCAAGGAATCTTCCAAGAAGAACTAGAGCACGGAATCGATGACATTGACTAAGCAAAACCTGAAACATCAATAGTGAGCTGGTCAGATATTACATTTAAATTTTTTGTATAACTAAGCCACAGTAAATATGAACTGTTTGGACGTCACTGTTAGTGGCCCTAAAAAGCAGGCAGACCTATAATGGATGTACTTCAACATAGACTACTCTTCATGAGAACAAATCAGCTCAAATTCATAGTAAATGGGATTTCAATCCAAAAATCAAGTGGTTAGGAACTACGGCAATAGACATCCATTATCCTGAAGGACCAGTTCCCCACCTTACAATAAAAAATAACTTAGGTCACTGAGGACTCGATATAGAGTAAAATTGTTTAACATAAATCTGACCAATATGAAATCACCATAAAGAAGGGCAACCAAACAATGGCCGACACTGCTAGAATGACAAGGAAAGATTACAGCACCTGAAGCACAATAGGCAATTGCTCTGGTGGCTTTTTATGCTCAGATCCATGGTCAAGCCATACCTCAAAGGCTATCAGCTGTTCAGTGAAAAATGAACTTGGCTGAAACAAAACAAAAGTACACTCAGGTATGAGGGAACATGATGAGCAGCAAATAGGCACCCTCTCATTCTGCTACTCAATTCTTGTCTGGATCCAATACACGTCAGCGAAATTCAGGATAACAAATCAATATTAGCAAAGGAATTGGAAGAAAACCACACCTGGAACTCTGCATTAGGATCCTCAACCAATGACGGAAGCTGAGAAAGGCAAATTTCAGCAGCCATGTCCCATGCATCCCTGGAATGTACCGAAGAAAATTTTAAAATAAACAACTGAGAAACAAGTTGTAAAGTAAGCCAATATCCCTTGTAGTACCACATATGGTGCTGATGGGTTGGTGGCAACATTGGGTAAGAAATTGGAGAACAATTTGCAGAGCGCATAATCCTCTCGGCAAGCAAAAAATTTCTGAACAAACTGGCAACTAGTAAATCCTGTCTAAACAACCTTCGGAAAAGGTCTGCATCACAAAAGGAAGAGTTGATTAAATAGATTAGAATACAGGAACCGCTTAAATAAAAGAAGGCACACAACTGATCAATACACTGAAAGAACTACCATGAGGAAGAACATTCCAAGCAATTGTGTCTGTCACTGCAGTAAATATCCAGTTCAATTCCCCTAGAAGTGTTTTACGGTCATTTTGACGGCCAGGAATTTTATCAATAAGTGAAGAGTCAAGAGACTCATGAAGCAATGAACGTGTACAAAACCTGGAAGAGATAACAACCATCAGAACATTAATAAGCTCATTTTACACAAAATAATTAAATAAATTAAAATCAGATGAGCAAATTATTAAAACTGCTCAATAAGGTGAATACCATGTTTAAAAATCCAGAAACAATGAAAAGCAAACAGAAAAACTTAGTAAAAGTTAATTCAAGATGCAAATACAAAGGAGATAATATTTAGCTTGGCAAATAGGCAAATACTATTTGAGTATTAAATGTAGCACTAAGTCCTAATCAAGCATATCAAATGAGAACTTTTACCATCTCAATGCCATTTTGATAGGTGTAGTAAGACAAGAAGTAAACACATCAGCAGGAAATTCAGCACTTTGAGGAAGAGTCTCATGTGCTTCACATGCAGCCAGAAGAATGCAGTCTCTTGAAGATCCAGGGTAGTTAGAAGTGCCACAGTCAAGAAGCTATCAATCAAATTCAAATAAAGAAAAAAAAGAAAATCAAATAAGGCTAGAGAAGGAAGACAATGATGTCTATTTGAATAGAGCCAGCCAGAAAATATACTAGTGACAAATTGAGGATAGAACGCAAGCAAGTACCTCAATGAAGGCATTAACAACCATTCCTGCAGCAGAGCAATCAAAAACATATATAGAGGGTGTTTTTAACCAAGAATCAAGATCGCTGATAGGCAAGGGAATATACTGTGTATAACTCTGCACAGGAAATGTTCAGGCTTAGCAAGGAGAAAAATTGCCAAATAGAGCAAAAGAAAAGCAACAAGAATTGGATCCTAACAGTTAAACAAGTGGACACCTTATTAAACAGCCAGATTTCACCATTTGCAGTTGGCTTTGGAACACCATGTCCATTGTAATGAAATAAAACTCTCTCTGACTTGGCATATCTGCGACATGTATTACAAAGTTTCTTCACTTCATCCACTGTAGGATCAAGTTCAACCTTACTGCGAGCCTGGCCATGTTTAATAGAAAGAATTAGATTCTAAACTTGATGGAATAGCCTGTAATGAAACATGGTATAAGATGGTGTTCAAACCTTGGGCTGCCACCTCTCATATTGATCTCTCAAGCTTTTCCCAATAGTTTCCAGTGCTTTTTGTGGTGCCATAGAAAAAGGGTCTGCAACAATGAAACAAAGAAAAAGTGGAACATACTAATATCAATGAAGAACATTAGATAAGCATTCCTGAGACTGCATGCAAAATACTATGTTGGTGCAGCAATAACCCTACAAAAAGTGACACTTCCTTAACCACCGAACTTGATAATTATTTCAATTTTCTATCCAATTTTCTGTTGGCCGTTTGCCACTGCTTCAAACACCATAAACAGTAAAACAATACTTCAAAGGAAGGTACTTCGAAGCTCCAAAATTTACCTTCCTCTTTGAAAAAGTTCAATATGTTAAAAGTTCCAAACTACTAATAGTTACAAAATATTCCCTTTTTTACCCTAACATAAAAGGAGATACTTGTTTCCCAACTGATAAAAAGAAATATAGAGAAGAGCTCAGTTTGAAGTATGATCATAATTAGCACTCTTGGACAGGATTTATAGTAATTCTCAACATTCCAATGCAAATATAAAGACAACTAAGGAGCAGATACAGTTTAGAGCCAAGGGCAAACAATATGCAAACTTAAAAATTCATACATGCTCAACGAATCAACTAGCATTTAGTTCGGTCACATATTAAAATAACACGAAACTTATTAAAGATTTCATGAGGAATAATCATGACCATTAAAGCTTCAATAACCTAATATAGCAAAACTGCAAAAATAAGAGAGAATTGACTCAAAAAACATACCAGTCCAGCACTCCATTCTTGCGCAAGGAGATATTTTTATTACATCAGGTGGATCAACACTGATATTTAAACATAAAACTAGGGCCACACATCCTGTCTTCATCTGCATATGAGGTCGTAAGTCAAGTGAATATGGTCAAGCACACCATATCAAGACAAATTAAAGGGAAAATATTTCTTCGGGGATGGTTTCTAATATTTATCAAGAAGAAACATACTATTATCTAAGAATCAAATTCAGTTCCAAGAAAGAAAATATTACTTAAATGTATTGCAAAGAAACCCGAGCAAAGAGGCTGCTCAAAGATAAAAACAATCTTTTTAATGCACACTTTAGGAAGTAGAATGCAAACAAATTTGGTATAGTATAACTCTATTTCAAATTATTTGTATTCTGCATGTTTAGGCTTTATAAATCTCTTTAAGCAGACATAACAATCTTCCACAATATTCTCTACTTATTTTGCTTTTAGATTCAAAATTCATGTCAAAACCTAAAAGGTAAAAATAGAATACATTTCACCATGGCATGTTCAAAACACTAAGCTACAGGAGAAGGTATGGGAATTGTTACTTTACTACAGATGAAATTAAAAAGGATTAAAAGAATGAGTTTCTACTGTGAAGGCTCTAGTGTGCAAATACATAAACAACCAACCATTCGAAATATATTTCTTATTCAGTAGTTCATCAAAAGGCAAATGACATACTGGGATGATAAAAACAACGGCAGATTACTTAATGTACAAAGTATTGAACTCTTCCAGACTCTAATGCTTTGATCCGGAGGAGTACAATGTCTTCATGTCTTCCATTGCTAGGTGACCACATCAAATTCAAGGATTTCAAACTTAATTGACAGTACTAATTCCATAATGTTATGCTAGCACATGTAAGAATCCCCCTCCCTTCTATCCAATGTACTAAAGCACTATTAAAATTTTAGTTTTAGACCCAAAATGGCATAGATATGAACCAATTTCAGCAACATTTCTAATAACCTCTAAACGAAGTCAAATTTTCTTACTTCCGAATATCAATAGGAAATTCTAATTATTTGCACAATCTCATCTTTTCCTACTGCAGTGTAAATAATTTCTTTTCTTAAACCCGTTATTAGATATAATCAGTCAAACGAATGGTAAGCAAAAAAAGAAGAAACCAAGCTAGAAAGGAAAGGACTTACTCTGTCCTTGGGGCGCCATTTGGAAACAAGCCCACTATGAGAGGGTCCAGTTGGCGTGGAAGCTTCAAAAGCAGCATGCCGAAGCTCGCATAAAACAACAGTTTGCGGCAAGTAAGCCATGGTCGTAGGCACACTGGCCGTGGAAGTAACGGCATTGGCGTAACTGCTAGTTGATGCAGCATCTAAATCCCTCCTCTGAGACATCAAGTCAGCATAAGCAACATCGTCCTCATGGTAGCCGCTACTGCTGACGTTACAGTCGATGACATGATTCGATACCGCCAACGACAATTGAGAAAATCGTGACGTCATCAGATCGCCCAATGCCATTCAAATCCCGCGAAACCAAAAAAAAAAAAACAAATACAAATACAAAAACCCTCGGATTCAAAATTTTAATTAATAGAAACTAATCTCACCAAAACCTAGCCTTTTTTTTTTTTTGCTCCAAACTGATCACCAAGAGAAACTGATACACATATATAGAGAGAGATGGGGAAGGAAAGAGATTTGATCAACGAAGCCGCTGAACCAGCGGCGCATTGAGATTCGCCAGAAGAAAGAGAGATACTCCAGCTCGGAAATTTGTAGAAGGAAACCGAGAAAGGGGAAAGTTGAAGGATTTGAAACCCTAGGTGACGGCGGCGGCGACGACGACGATGCTGGTGTGGTGGTGGAGCATAGAACAGTGACGGCACAATAAAAAAAATGATGTATTAAAATTAAATTTTAATTTTAATTTTTGAATAATAAAAATAAAAATGAAAGAGAGAAAGGGAGGGGAAGTGTCTCTTAAGTCTCAAAGCTGAAATAAGGTTTTTTTTTTTTGTTTTCTTTTTGTTGAAAAAAGTGTCATGCGTTTCCACTGTGTATTGTTTTTGCGCCTGCGTTTTGCTTTATATTTGTATATTCTCTATCCGAATTTAAATCCGATTCAATTTTAATTTTAATTTTAAAAAATTAATAATATTAATCCGAGTTGATTCAATCCAAAAAAAATTATACGAGTCGAAGCAATTTTAGTAATGATAAAACTTTAGATTGGATTCTTAATACATTGAGTGTTATTTTCGATAAAGATTTTTATCTAGAATTAGACATAGTTGCTTCTAACCCATAAATAAGAGGATAATGTATTTTAACGCACTGTAACTCAAATCCTCCTTCATTGACAACCATATTTATGTCAATCAAATTAAGACTTAATCGACAATTTTTATTAAAAGCTTAAATGACTAAAAAGATAATGAATTCATAAATTATAGGTTCAAATCCAATAATTGTATATAAGACAGGGTTCGAGCTCATCCATGCACAACACACATGATTCGACTTCTCAAGCACTTATGAGGCGTTATTGCTCTATAAACCCATTGCTTCTTCAATCATTCAGGCTTTTGATAGAGTTAAGAATCAAAACTCCGTTGAAGATAATAGGTGACCAAAAAAGATAAAATTGAATAGTTGAGTGATGATTTTGTAACTTATTATAGTTGTGTGATCAAAAAAGAAATTTACTAATAATTAGTGATATTTTTTAATTTTTCATAATTTAATAACCAAAAATATTAATAATTAAGTAATTGTCCATGTAATTTACTCTTAATTTAATTTGAATGAAATAACACAATTGGGTTTCTCTTTAATTTATTGTTGATATAAATTAAGCCATGTGGAATTTGAGACCCAAAATCTTTTGGGGTCAATTTGTTAAATTTATTGAAGATAGATGCATTGATGATTTTTACATATAAGGCAGTTTATGATACGTATTGATAATATCAAACTTAACGTCTAATTATAATCTATTTTTTTCTACATTTAAATAAAGCGCTTCGTAAGTTGTTTGAGGCTTAACTTAATTGATTCGTGTAATCATTTCTTTGTTATCCTTCCTCATATTATTGAGCTACAACCTCGTTTGCACGAAAGAATAATGGAGGCGTTACATCTTTGACATGGCGTAATCCATAACATCTACAAGAAAATCTGCAACAAGAAATTCAGAAGGAAATGAACTTACGTTATTTGGACTTGGATGTGAGCTTTACATATGAATATATATATTACCTCCTAGATCCATGTCGAGAATCCAGAAATGAGTAGGACACGAGTATTTAAAAAGATAAAATTATAAAGTTAACTCTCAATGTTTACACTTTTATCAATTTGGTCTTTATTTTTTTAAGTTAAATTCGACTTTTTAACGTTAAAAAAAAAGAGTCAAATCATTTTCTTTAACAAAATGTTTAGTAAAACATTAATTGTGTAACATTATCGGTCAACAACTTACATGGCGTCCATATACACTTCATGATTACATGACTTATTTTTCTTATATGTCACACCAACAACTTATTTAAAAATTGTAAAAATAAAAATAAATCAAAATTCAAAAAGTATAAAAAGTTCATAAATATTCAAAAATTAATATGAAGTACACGTGAATTGCCATGGAGGCTATCACGTTTATATAATTAACATTTTAGCTAGTATTTTTGTTTAAAAAAACATCATTTCGACTTTGTTTCAAAATGTGATGGCCAAATTTAACTCTTTTAACAAGTCTAGCTCAAAAAAGAAAAAGAAAAGAAAAAGAACAAGGGTTAAATTGAAAAAAATGTAAATATTAAGAGTTAAATTTGATATTATACTATTTTTTTAATAAAGAAAAGGTAATCTATGTTAGTAGTCATCCAACTATTATTTTTCTTTTTTTAGCCACCCAACTATGAAAAGTTACAAAATGATCATCCAATTATTATTTTTTTTGTCACTCAACTATTCAATTTTATCTCTTTTGGTTACCCAACTATCTTGGATTTTTGGGTGTTTTCATTTTTATGTTAGTCAGCTGATGGCAAAGAAAGACAAAATTGAATAGTCGAGTGACTATTTTGTAACTTTTCATAATTGAATGGCCAAAAAAGAAAAAAAATCATAGTTGGGTGACTTTTACTGTAATTTACCCAAAAAATAGTGTCGGAATAACATCCAAAACGGAGTAACTCACCTGCATCTTCCGTAGTAAAGCAAAGTGGAGGTGTAATTCTAAATACATTGCCATAAAATCCACCTTTCCCAACCAATACACCGATCTCTACAATAAGATTACCAGTTCATTAGTAACTTAAACAAAGTACATTCCATGGCAGGCTTAATGTGAAGAAACCTAACCTTTCATTTGGTCCAATAAATGAAGTGTTTCAAGCTTTGCCGGTGTCTTGAGCTCGTGATCGGTGACAAGTTCGACTCCAAGCATCAATCCTCGTCCTCTCACATCCCCGATAACTACATTTACATAGTACAATCAGGCAACATTTACATAGTACAATCAGGCAATCAGCAATGCCGGTTCCGAATTGAATGATGTTTACAAAGTCTTAAAGCTTACGGTCATGTTTATCTTTTAGTGCAATTAGTCTCTCTTTCAAATAAGATCCTACGACGAAGGCATTGTCTTGAAGCTTTTCTTTTTCGATTACGTTCAAAACGGCTAACCCTGCAGCCGTACATACAGGGTTCCCACCAAAGGTGTTGAAGTAATTTCGTCGGGTCAAGACCTCCGCGATCTCGGGAGTGGTTATCACAGCGCCTAGAGGGATGCCATTTCCGATCCCCTGTCAATACATAAAAGCTAGCTGCAAGTGAATAGATAAGGGATGTAGATAGAATACTTTATAACTAAGAAAATCGAGAAAAGTTAACCTTTGCCATTGTGACAATGTCAGGTACAACGCCGTGATTCTCGAATCCCCAGAAATGGCTACCGGTGCGACCGAACCCCCCTTGAACCTCATCAGCAATGCAAAGACCTCCAGCTTTCTTTATAATGTTATAAGCAGCAGGTAAGTAACCTGGGGCTAATTCTATGATTCCACCAACTCCCTGTCAATGAAAATCATGATATGCTATTTGGATTCAAGTGTAAATGTCGGGCACTAGCAACATAGAACATGAAAATCGAAGGTGACGGTGAATATTGGGGATGCCTGTATAGCTTCGGAAATGAAACCGGCGATGTTGCCCGAAGTTCCGAACTGGATAAGATCTTGGATATCTTTCGCGTACTTCTCTCCTTCGGAACCGAAAACACCTCGGTATGGATCCGGGTTTATGGCATGATGAACACCACTCTGATGAACATACATATGAGTTAGCCATACTTATGATGAACTTGTAACACATCAAGTCTCTAAAATTTGTGATAAGCATATAAGTCCATACACGGTTTATATATATCAGATATGTATGCAATAACACATCAAGACACGAGTAGACACGAGTCCATACCGGCACATTATACTTAGACATAGAGAATTCAGATTCAAACCTTAAGTATGTTATTATTAAAAAAGATAGTTACGAACCTTGTAAGGATAAAAAGATGGAAACCAACAGATTTGATGGAACTTTCACTTAAAACGTTCAATCGATAGCAAAATAATGTTTGGGGTCATGATCAAACAATAACTGTTAAGTTCTGCTATTAGTCTTTATACATTGCAAAAGTTATATTTTAATTTGATCAGTTTTAATCCTGTACTTTTGAATCGGTCAATTTTAGTTATTGTACTTTTTAAATTTTGAGATTTTAGTCCTGAACCAAATAGTAACAATTAATTCATTAACCAAATTTTTAGTGAGTGATATATGAAAATAACCAAATAACATAATATTACACATATGATAATATATTTGTCGCATCAAATTTTAAAAATAGTAAAACTTAACTAAATGAATTTAACAGTTAACGTAATTAACGTTTGATGAGGACTAAAATTTTAAATTCCATAATTTTCAGAAAGTACAAAACAAAAATAAAGCAAGATTGACATAAAGTTGAATACAAGTCATAATCACTACCTACCATTGTTATTTCACCTACCATTGTTATATCTATGTCAATAATGGTACAAAGAAGGAATAGTATAGCATTAAAGTTTCAAGGAAAAAAGAAAAGAAAAGAAAGCTGCAGCATATATACCTGTATAACATTGAACTTCCAGTTACTTTGGGCAGTGGCTCCCATAGTCCCTGCTGCATTCCCATGATATGCATTCCTCAATGATATTATGTCATGACATCCAGTATATAATCTTGCCATCATTATTGCCAATTCGTTAGCTTCTGTCCCTGAATTTGTAAAGAACACAACCTGCATAGCCAAAAAAACAAAACCCCCAATCTAAGATGCAAAAAAGAAAAAAGAAAAATTGAGCTAGGGGTTTTTTTCCATTCAAAATACTTTCTTAAACTGTTTCATTTTAGCAAAACCATAAAGTTGGGGACTAAATACTTTTCAACTGTAACAGTAATGATAGGCTATCTTTAAGAGGTAACATCTAAGCATACCAAGGCGCTGTCATAACAAATGCCGTTGAAAGTTGTTGAAAGAAGCTAACTTTTTTAAGAGAAGTCTACACAATTACGCATGATTCACCATCTCAAGCATCAGACACGATGCTCATGCTTTGTGATCTACCGAGCACTAAGACTTTCAGCAGAGTAAAAAAAAACAATACTCCCATTGAAACAACACTTTGGATACTTACTCCAAAAATAAGTTGAAAATATCTCGACACAACAATGAAAAAAATTGGGATGTTCGTTTGTGTATATATATTGTTGAGGGAAGGTTAGACTCTCTTGGGATAAGGATAAGTCTTCGAAGTATCATCTGTTGGAAGCCAACCGGCCCTTCAACGATGGAGATATTGTGTCTCGAGTGTATACAAGGACGGCACCAAGGGTGGAAAATGGTAAAAAAAAAAATTAGTCCCTTTGAAAATTTTGAATTTTTAATTTAATACAATGGTTAAGTTACACCTTGGCCCCTAATATGGTAAAATTTCTTTATAATCCCTTTAAAAATTATGAAATTATATGTTAATACGATGATAAGATTATACTTTAACCTCCCTCAAAAAGTATAATTTAATATATTTTTACGATAGTAAAAACGTAATTTTTACCATTTTAATATCTATATCTTTATAATTTTTAAAGGATTAAATCAAACTTTTATCATTTTTAGGGGGCTAAAGTGCAATTTTACCTTTACTAATTTAAATTTTTATCAATTTTAAAAGGGTCTAAATGTAAATTTTTCCATCCCCTAGTATATATGCTGATTCTTGGGTTTTGTCACTCGACTCGGCAAAGGGTTCAAACCATGCTTTTATACGAGATTAGTGTGTAAAAATATACCACCTGAGCTATATGGGATATTCCTATAGATATGTTTTGATCCTTGTTGAATCCAAATATAGAATGATGTTTCCTATCAAAAACCATTGAGCATATAATAGTTAAGAAGAGAGCAAAGAACCTTGAGATTGCCGGACAACTTATTAGCAAGGGCTTCGGCAAGATCAGCGATGGCATGGTTAAGGTAAAGGATAGTTGAGTGTTGCAAGCGCTTGGTTTGGTTAACAATGGCGTCCACCACATGAGGATGGCAATGGCCACAACACACCGTAGCTATCCCTCCAAATGCATCCAAGTATCTTCTCCCATTTTCATCGAACAAATACTGCATCCTCCCATCCACTACATTCAGCTGCACCCAAAAAACAAAAGCAAAACAAAAACTCACAAAATTGTAAATAAAGGACAAAATCTACTTTATACAGTTCATTGAATCTGAGAAAACAGCCAAATTGATCCTAAATTATTGAAGTAGTGAATAAAATTCTTCTGTAATTTCCATTTTTTTTACCTCCTTTAAATTCAATCATTTGTATGAACAAAAAAACAGCTCATAGAACAGTTTTTAAAGGACAGTCTCCAGTCATCAAGAGCAAAAACTTAAAGAAATGTATCTCAAAACTCCATAGATCCTTCAATTTTTTGGGTTAATTCTACTAGTAGTCCCAAACTATGATCCTAAATTCAATTTGGTCCCCAGTCAAGAACAAGCCGTTATCTTTAACTTTAAATTCCAGCTCAAATTCCAGGCGTAATATATTTAAAACAGGTAAATCACTGTTGTTTATTTAATATATACAGTGTTTACAACTTAATAATGTGTCACGTCATGTTTCAGTTGACGGCTACACTGATAGAAGTACATAAATTGATAATTTGATGCTTCAATGACTAAATTAAAAATATTTTAAAGTTTAAGGATTAATAAATATTTAGGCGATAGTTTGGGGATTTTAAGGAGATTATGCCCATTTTTAAAGGTAAAATTTGCCTATAGTCCCGTACTTTTCAAAATTAGAAATTTAGTCTCTATACTTGTATTTTTAAGAGTTTAGTCCTCTACTTTTTAGATTGTAAAATTCAGGTCCAAACTGTTTTTTTTGTTAAAATTATTGTTGTGACATTTTAAATAAAAACTACTCATTTGATAGTCATATAATTTAAAAAAATAGTAGTAATTAACCGGAATTTAGCAAAAAAATTAACGGTATTAACAGTTGGACCTGAATTTTGAAGTCTGAAAAGTAGAGGGATTAAATTCCTGAAAATACAAGTACAAGGACTACATTCCAAATTTTTGAAAATTACAGGGACTATATGCATATTTTAATCTTTTTTAAGAAAGGAAACTCACGGGTTTATTGTACAAGTAGAACATGGCGGGGCTAAGATACTCCTTCCTTTTGGAGAGGATCTCCGCGGCGGAGGGACCGGTGTAAGGCGGCGGAGCATAATCAAAGGAAGGCATTTTGGGAACCACAACGCCACCTTTGTTATCAAACTCCTTTTGAGCCACCTGAGAGAAGCACCGCCATCGCCATCGCCGCAATGGAAGAGAGTATTTAGTTTTTTCCGACAATACTGCCGTCGCCGGAATGAACCTCCGCATCTTTTCCGAAAATATAGGGGAAAATTGATTTAACTGTAAACGAAGATGGTTTATGCGTGGAAGAGAGGATTTAAGGAGGGAAAGTTTATTTATATAGCAAAAATGGAGTCCTGCTGACGTGTAATTGAGTTTGTTTTTTTTATGGCGGGTAAGGATGTTAATCAAAATACCCGATTTTCGGATCATGCGTAAATTTTATGTGTGAGTTTTGAATTTCATTTTGCGTAATTGTTACGAGTGGATTTTGTCTGATGATGGTAGATCTTGCTATTTAAGTTTTAAGAATTTAATTTAATTTTTAAAAATTTTGAAGGGTATAATTAAAGTTTTTAAATAATTAAGGGGCATAATAAAAATTTCTAAAAGTTTTGTGGGAGCGTAATTTAAATTTTCTAAAATTTTGAGTGGTCTATTGAGAATTTTTAAAATTTATGAGGAGGACAATTAAAATTTTAAAGGGGTTCAATGATAATTTTCCAAAATTTTGAGGGATCATTTTGGGCCAGTTGTCATGGATGAATTTTGCCGTAGATCTTGCTATTTAAGTTTTGTGAACTTAATTAAATTTTTTTAAAATATTGGAGGGTTTTATTAAATTTTTTAATAAAATTTTAAAATAATTGGAGAGACTAATTCAATTTTACAAAATTTTGAAAGACCTGATGAGAAATTCTAAAATTTATGAGGGGCCTAATTAAAATTTTAAGTGATTTAAGTGACAATTTTCCAATTTTATAAGGGACTAATACTTGAGTTTTGGATATCAGCGTCCATATTTTAATTTTGGGTCTCATGCGTAATTATTATGGTTGGGTTTTGTCAAGCAATGGCAGATCTTATCATTTAAGTTTTGGAAATTTAATTAAATTTTTAAATTTTTAGAGGTATAATTAATTTTAAAATAATTAAGGGCTTAATAAAATTTTCTAAAAATTTTGTGGGAGTGTAATTCAAAATTTTAAAGCTTGAGAGGCCTAATAAGATTTTTTAGAAATAATAAAAGTTCTAATTAAAAATTTTCATATATATACATATATATTGTGTTCGTTGGAAAAGAGCATTTTAAGAAAAATTCATGCCAACAATATAATTTTCACCGTTAACAATTTATACTAACTAATAATATTATAAAAGTAAAACAACCAAATTAGTTCAAATTAAAATGTAAGGATTGAAACCCAAATTTAAACATAGTAAAGGGATCAAAATCATGGTTCAATCGTGAGATTGAAAATTGAGACCTAAAAATATTAGAAAGCACAAACACAAGCACAATACAAATAGAAATAGAAATTCGAACAACTATGAAGTAAAACCCAATCAGTAGAAAGCACAATAGACAAATAATCAAAAGAATTGGACAAAACTCGTTCATGGGAAACGCGCATGGTGGAGCTGGAGACCTACATATCACATATCACAAATGTGTAAGATGAGATTCAAACCTAAATACCCAATAATCTAAAACCTTAGTCTTAACCAACAATATAAAGGTTGATAAAAGTACAACGAAGGATTCTGTAAAAGGAGTCATATTGCATTTGGTCCCCTATTAAAAAATTGACTAATTAGTCCATGTACATTAGATCAAAGAGTAAATTGACATTTCTGTTAAAAATTTCATCTATTTTTATTGTTAAAAATTGATATTTGTACATCAACATGAGGTACATGTGGCACACTGGTGTCACTATCTGGTTATTCTGTCAGCCACAACATTTTTTAACAATATATAAATAGATGAAATTTTTAATGAAAAAAAACCGATTTGCTCTTTGATTTAACATACAAAGATTGATTTGCCTATTTTTCTAATAGAGAAAGTAAAATGCAATCTTACTCTAAACAGAGCCTCTGTGATACTTCTACCTACAAAGGCCTCATTGGACATCTTAGAGCCTTTCTCTTAATCTTATCATTAGGGCAACAAAACATCATCTTTTATCGATTCCATAAACAATGCTAAATTAATCGTGATGCATGGTATAGTGGTTACTCACCTCATCATCTGATCATGTGGTCAAGGGTTCGATCACCATTTATGGGAATGATGCACATTTCATAACTAGCCATTTACCTCTTTGAAGAATACCTGCGACGAGGGAATTAGTTGCTACTACTGATAGTGATACCTAATTTGAAAAGAAAAAAACAATGATAACATCAAAAATCACATCCTCAAGCTGAATGTATCTAGTTCAAAATTCAGGTTAGATGGGGAACTTATTATTAAATTAAGGATCTTTTTCTTTCAACACACACTTCATTGGTTTTATAATTACGTCCCTTTCTCAAGTACTTGAAAGCAATAGCAAAGAATATACTTTTTAGTTGCATTAAGTGATGCAAACTCAATAATAAACAGTGTACCAACTTGGTTGAAATATAATTATAGGTACAATAATTGATATATAATTTCTACATTAAAAAATTTTAAATCTCAAATCATTTTCAAATAGAAAAAAAGAAAAGAATCCCTTTCAGTGACTCTACTAATGCCAGTTTAATCAGATTCCACCAATAAAACTATGGGTATAATATATAAGAACTCATCTTTAAAGAAATGCATATATATATATATATATATATATATATATAATATTTGATGTATCGATAAAATACATTATCAGTGATTAATAATATAATATATTATTAAATATTGAGCGCTCCACTGAATTTTTTTGTTTCTACAGTACTCCAGCTTAATAGTTTTTACTGATAACAATGCCGATACTAATCGAATTAAGACTTAATCGGTAATTTTAAATATATTTTTTAATTTTAGTAAGTTTGTGGTCATAGTTGTTAGTCACCAAGGCAATAATTATTTTTAAAAGAATAATTGTTTAGAGTTTAGGCCATAACGATGACGATGTGGGAGAGGCTTTCCACATCAAAGTTCTTTGTTTAGACATATGACAACTTTGTTTTATGTGTTGTCATGTAGGATTTCCACATTTCTTACCTCTTCTATTATATATATATATAGACAAGTGTTGTGAATTATGTAAAGAATAAAGTTATGAGAAAAATATACATTAAAAAATACGATAATAAAAAATACTCGAATATAATTAATTGAATATTAGTTTAATTAACATCATTGTTATTGTAAATTTATCATAATTAGAAGAACGTAGATTCGAACGCGTTTAAGTTGAGTTTAGATAGAGTGTTTTCATCTGTAATTTATTTATTTTGATCGAATGTTGTTTAATATAATATAAAGTTCTAGGTTTCAATTATTATTAAGATATATTTTATTTGTTACTCTTCTCTTTCAAATGTCATATGATAAGCCTTTTTCGAGTTTGTGATGCATCTGGTAGGCTCATCTATTTTCCTACTTTAATTAATTTTTGGGTAAAATATATCCATGGTCACTAAACTATTAATAACTTTACGTATTGGTTACTGAACTTTAAAAAGTTACAAAATCATTATTAAACTATTTGAAACTTTTCATTTAAGTCACTGAATTGTTTGAAAGTTTTTTTTTAAGTCATTAGACAGATAAGTTTTTTTTTTTTTTAAAGTTTGACTATTGAGCTCCAACTCCAAGTGACGATTCAATGAATAGTATGATGGATTAGTACCCATCAACGAGTAGAAAAACATACTTTAAATCCAAGTAAATCTGACGGTTAGTGTCAGAGATTGGTGAAGAAAGCTATTTAGAATTTGGTTCGCTAATTATGACGTTTAAAACTATTTCATGAAAAAAAAAAGTTAAATTGTAGAAGAGAAGGAGAATGAAAGCTTTCGATTGGTGAAAGTGATGCAAACAGAGAATGCCATATAGTAGCAATTTTAATAGCTCAATGACTTAAATGAAAACTTTCGAATAGTTCAATGATCATTTTGTAACTTTTTGAAGTTGAGTGACCAAAATGTAAACTTATTAATAATTTAATAACCTTAAGTGTAATTTACCCTAATTTTTATCTATATATTTTGAATTAATTTTAACTTGGATGCTGCTTAATGTTTATTAGATTATGCTATGTGTGAAAAATTTATGTCATAAATTAAAAAAATTATATAAAAGTCAAATATGATTTTGATTTAAACGATAAAATTGAGATATTAAAATCATAATAATATTTTTGTTTGAATCCATCATGTCTAAATATTTTCTAAAATTTATATGAAAAGATAAAATTGTCATCAAAATAATCTCTACCGTCAGATAAAAATTTAAGATACTAACTCAACAACTTAGTATAGATGTAGACAATAAAAACTACGGTCAATGTCACTAAACTATTAGTAAGTTTACATTTTGATCACTCAACTTTAAATAGTTATAAAATGGTCACTAAACTTTTTAAAAATTTTCATTTAAGTCACTAAACTATTCAAAAAATTTATTTAAATCACTGGGTGTTAAGTTTTTTTTTTTAAGTTCTGGCTAATGAGCTCCAATCGACAGTTTAATGATTGATATAGTGGATCAATACTCGTTGATGAGTAGAAAAACATAATTTATATTCAAGTCAATCTGACTGGCAATGTCGAAGATTAGAGAAGAAAGTTGTTTGGATTTTAGTTCGCAGATTCATAATGTTCAAAGTTGTTTCATAAAAAGATTGAACTGTAGAAGAGAAAGAGAAGGAGAGCTTTTGATTGGTGCATGTGATGCGAACAAAGAAGGCCATACAACAACGGTTTTAATAGTCTAATGACTTAAAATGAAACTTTCGAATAGTTTAATGATCATTTTGTAACTTTTTGTGACCAAAATATAAACTTACTAATAGTTTAGTGAACTTGGGTGTAATTTACCCATAAATGATATGTTATTAAAATAAATAATAATGGAAACCAGCCAGCTTGGAGAGAGACAATGAAGGCACATTGGGATAACAGAGCATCTTATCTTGTTTGGTAGCCACAGCCCAATTATGCGTTTTCATTGCGTGGCATACGATCATGTCTGGTTTTTGGTAAGTTATCTTCTTGACATGTTTCATATATAATATTCATATTATATATATTACTTGCCGTAAAGGATAATATGAAACACGTGTTGTTGTAATGGAAATTGTATTTTTGGGTATTTTTCTAATAACGTTTACCAGCGGTAGATCTTAAGATTAAGTTTTACAGGATTTAATTAAAATATTAAATGATTTTAGAAGTTTAATGAATCTTTTAAAATAAATTAAAGAGTCTAATTGAAATTTTTAAAAACTTTTTGAGATTAATAAGAATTTTCAAAAATTTTGATTAAGAATTTCAAAAACAATAAAAGATGTAATGAAAACTTTCAAAAAGTTTCTAGGTGAAATAAAAGTTTTCAAAAAATTTAAAGGCTAAAGCCCCCTTGGCCACCATTACGATCTACCCCTAATGGTCTATCTCTAAATCGTATTTAAGCTTATATGCTCCGACTCCCTTCTCGCTTTCTTGATTGGATGGGTCTTTGTTATCCAATTATAACTCTTGTGATTTTTTCGTCTTTCAACAAAAATAATTATCGGATGATAATATTACTAGAATGTAATGTTATTTAGCACATAATCGAGTATGTTACATTTACTTTGTTTGGTTCATTTGACCGAAATGTAAAATTTTTCTTCTAATCAAAGTGGTAGGCAAAAGAAAGAAGAAAAATATGGGTTTTTTTTTTGTTCATAATTAAAGCATGTTAGTTGTTATCAACAAATGTTGGTTGTAGTGATAAATTATATCATACATCCAAGGAAAAAACGTAAGTTCAAACTTTGAAGATGACATTGTTGGAAGGAACAACCACAAACCTTGAACATGGATCGTAAAATAGATTTGTAAAAAAAATATATAAAGAATATGTTTGTTGTTATGGTTTAAGAGTAAATTTGACCAAAATAATAAAATTGTTATGAAAGAAATAAATAGGCCAAATGTGATGAGCAAAAAGTAATATAATAGACTAAAAGTGTGTTTGGTTGAGTGGAAAAGTGGAAAAACAGAATGGGAGAATAGAAAATTGAAAGAAAATAAAATTTGAGTGTACTCGATAAAGAAGAAATAAGAGAGGTAAGAAAATAGCAGGAATAACCATTTTCTATCATAATGCATAAAAATAAACCTTTCCAATTTGGAATGATAAGACGAGAGAAAACAAGAGAATTTCATCTTCTTTCCTCTAATTTTTAGACTCTATTGACTAACGAATGAGAAGAAAATTACTTTCAATTTTTCTGTATTTCTTACCGAGCACACCTATGGAAAGAAAATTTATATTTTCTATCTTTTTATTTCCCTATTCTTTCAATTTTCTATTTTTCAATATCCTTTTCACTTTACCAAGAAAAATTATATTACACACTGATATATGAACCTTTTGATGTTCCATCTTTTAATGGAGAAAAATATTTTATCACATTTATTGATGATTTTTACGGTATTGTTATATTTATTTGCTTAATGAAAAATCTCAATTAGTAAATGCCATTGAAGTATACATTAATGAGGCAGATAGATAGATGGAAAAGTGAAAATAGTAAGTTTAGAAAATGGTGGTTGTTGAAAAATCTGAAACTAGCCATTGAGTGTAAGGGAAGTACCTATTTCTCGAGCATTGGAGCTGTTGAGTGACAGTTTTCATAGTTGAATATTTACAATTTATTGAACGATTGGAATGGGTTGTACCGAATATTTGGAGGATATTTAGCGCAACAATGAAGGTCATGTTGCTCGGGAAAATCACATGAAAAATTGAATCGAATTAAATCACCCGAAACAGTCCCTTGCAACATAGATGTTTGGATTGGATTAAAACTCTATACCGAAAGCCCACATTTGATTTATTATTTTAATAGGATTGTGATAGAACTTTCTCTGTTAACAAGTCTCGAATATAAATCTATTATATACGTTAAATTAAATATCAATTTATGTACAAATACTTGGTATAATATTTGACTTTTTTATTCTCTTGGAGCTAAGTTCTTCACGTAATATAGCATTGCTTATTGTGTCGGCTTGGTCTTCCATTAGTGGAGACAAAATAAAGTGTTAATAATAAACATGTTAACTATGTCTTCTTCATTCAATACATTTCCATTGTAAATATCCTACCTTTGACTTTTTTTTTACTTTCCATCTCCATTATTAATAAATTATTTAAAAAAAATTAAAAATAGTTAAATAATGAAAATATAAAAATATAAAAATATGTTTGGTGCTTATTTTACTATAATAAAAACATAAAAACAATATGCCTCCTTTAGGGCAACATCGCTCAAGTCGCGAGGACCAAATTCATTTCCATTCTTGGCAGACAATTGGATTCATCTGAATACTAATGGTACCATTAGGATTGTTGTCGATTTTGCTACAGTCGGGGGAATAGTGTGCAACCGGAATGGAGGGTGGATTTTTTACTACAACAGATATTTGGGACATCTTGGATGGTTTGATACTTTTACTAGATCAAAGATATGATAGTGTGATAATTTAAATTGATAATCTCGAGGCAGTTAAGGCCATTCAGGACAGTTCCTCAAGTGGTTCTAATTCTGCTTTGGTCGGAAGAATTCATCAGCTTTTGACAAAGGTAAAGTATTGGAGTCTATGGCATACATCTAGAGAGGGTAATAATGATGTTAATGACCTGACCAAATGGTCTAAGATAGAAGGGAAGGACTACGGTTGTTTGAGGACTCTCTTTGGGGAACTGGCTTAGTTTTATGTAATTAAATTGTTTCATTTTCTTTCCATAAAAACATAAAAAAATTAAACTAAAACCAATATAATATATTTGATATTTAAAAATTTATTAAAAATATAATATTTTAATATTTATATAAAATTGAATTAAAGTGAAAAAATCATTATTTTCACTTTAATTATTTTAAATTTACAAAAAATGATTGAAAACAATAAAACTATTTTTATTATTTTCTAATTTTTCACATATATTTATTTTTATTTTCAAAACTTATTTAACACATTTTATTTACTATTTTTAAATTTTAAAAAGAATTAAATTATTTTATAAATATAAATACTAAACCTCAAATTTTATTTTCTTTTAATGAAATATTTTGGCTATACCATTTATTAATAATAAAAGCAATAATACATTTCCAGGTGGTTGTGGGCTATGAATGCCCGGCCCAACTGGCCAACAAAGGAAATCTCCAGGTCTCTGACGTGGCAAATTAAACACGTCACCCAAACGTGAGAACAGAGTCAGCATGAAAAGGACTTTCCACGTGGCGAAACGGTTCAACTACACGTGGAAGTAACCCGACCGAATTCCTTTTTGTTTCATGATTTTACCCGAAAGCGAGGGATGGCCTGCATCATGCGCACTCAAACTCAACTTACCTCACCCAATCATTTTTGTCTTTAATATATTTTGATATTATTTTATATATATTGCAAAAACATTTTCCTTTTCTAGGCAAAATTCTCTTTCTTCCTATAGTGGAGGACCAGGTTCTTAGCAGTAGTGGATAATGGACTGACCAATAATTTTTTATATCTATAATATCAATAATTTTAAAATAAAAAATTAATTGAATCTTAACTCGATTCACACGAACATTGTTATCAATATAAAATGATGTAAGTTCGAGTATGCTAAAACGTATTATTCTCTTATTTATGAGTTGATAAGAATCGATAAATAATTTTATGCATTATATTATCGAACTTATAATAAAACATATAATAATACTTAAAAAAATAATTAGATTAGTTTTGTGTGCTTCATAAATTGCTTCACATGGGACAGCCAGGCTGTGCACAACCACCATCTGCTGCTTTACTCTTTTGGTTCCAACTTTAATTAGACAAAATAAAAACTTGGTAATTAACAATCCTTTCCTTTCCACCTTATGTGCAATCAATAGGGATGGCAATGGAGTGAGGCGGAGGACTGTTTTAATTTCGATCTCGATTTTTATATATCTGAATTTATTCTATTTTAAATTTTGGTACGGATTTCACCTGAATCTAATTTAAAAATTTTTAATAGAAAACTCGATTCACTTTTGATTTTGAAACTCAATTTTAAGAAAAAAAATTTAGGGTTTTCTTATACCCATCAATAAGGATGACAACAAGGCGAAACGGGATAGGCGAACAATTGCTATAATTTCAATCTCGATTTTTATTTTTATACACTTGAATTCAACTTATTTCAAATTTTAATATAATCAGGGACAATACAGATTTCACCCAAACCTAACCTCGAAAATCTTAATAGAAAACTCGAATCACTCCCTACTTCGAAACCCAATTTCAAGAAAAAAAAACCGTACTAAATTGTACCAAATTGAATTTAAGGTTTATTTTCTACCATTTTTATGTCCTAAAATAACATTACAACAAAAAATTGATAGCTCTTCGCCTTTTTGGAAGTGGGTTTCAACTTCAAAAAAAAAAAAAAAAAACCAAAACTTTCTCTCATGCCACCCTTTTCTTTCACTTTCTCTTCCTTTCTTAGCTTCAATCCCATCAAGAAAAGAAGAAAAAAGAAGGGATTTTTATTTCCATACAAATGAAGCTCTATCTTTATACCATTTTGATTCTAATATTGGTGATGATAAACCATGGAAGCTGTGATTCAACCATTCATGTTGGTCATAGGGTAAGCTTAGCAATCCCTTTGGAATACAATGATGGGTTCATTGGTAGAGCTTTTCTAATGGACTATGGTGATGATACTAAGCAAATAGAACCAAGTTTTAGAGTTGCATTAAGCACTGAAGCTAACAAAGGGAAATATTCATGTTCTTTAGAGGTTTTTCTTGGTGATGTTAAGGTATGGAATTCTGGTCATTACTCCAAGTTTTATACCTCTGATGTATGCTTCCTTGAACTTACTGAAGATGGAGATTTACAGTTGAAGGGTCCTAAAAATCGGATCGGTTGGCGAACTGGTACTTCGGGACAAGGTGTAGAGGTAAAAGAACAAGTACTCGACTTTTCATTTTGAGTAAATTACTAGTAGTCATTCAATTATTAGTATTTTTCTTTATTTTTTTGGTTGCAATGGCAGCTTTTAAAATTTGTATAATAGCAATTTTAACCTTCAACGTTTATACATTATATCAATTTAGGCTTGATTTTTTTAAAAGTTAACCCTCAACATTTACACATTATGTAATTTGATATATTTTTTTGTAGTTTTTCTTTCTCTTATGATATTGAGGGTTAATTTTAAAAGAATGAGAAAATATGAAATTTTTGTCTTAGATTTTGTGGTGTTTCCATTTCTTGTATACTTACAATTTAGTCGATAATTTTTTAAAACTTTTTAGGTGAAATGGTCACAAGAAAAACTACAAAAAAAAAGAGACTAAATTACATAATGTGTAAATGTTGAGGGTTGAATTTTTTATAATCAAGACTAAATTGACATAATGTATAAATGTTGAGGGTTAAAGTTGCTATTATGCCAATTTTAAAAGTTGTCAGGTTATCTAGATGGTGACTAAAAAAGACAAAATTTACTAATAGTCGGGTGGTCAAAAAAGAAATTTACTAATAGTTTGGTGACTACTAGTACAATTTACCCTTTTATTTTTGTAAAAGTACATGTGTTGGACACATTAACTCTGTGTGTCTGTGTGTGTGTTGTATTGCAGAGATTACAAATATTGAGGACTGGTAATTTGGTACTTCTTGATGTTTTGAACCAGATAAAATGGCAAAGTTTCAATTTCCCAACTGATGTAATGTTATGGGGACAAAGATTAGATGTATCTACTTGGTTAACTTCTTTCCCAAGGAACACATCATCATTCTACACATTTGAAATCTTATACAACAAGGTAGCTCTTTTTTTAAATTCTGGTAGGTTGAAGTATTCTTATTGGGAATTTAAGCCTTCCAAGAATAGAAACATCACATTTGTTGAATTGGGTTCTAAAGGGTTAGAGTTATTCGATGATAAACATAAAAAAATGGCACAGATTATTGCTTCATGGAAGGTTCAGCCAGTGAGGTTTTTAGCACTGGGGAATAGAACTGGGAATTTAGGGATTTACTTTTATTCACCAACCACCAGAAAATTCGAGGCTTCATTTCAAGCCCTTAACACCACTTGTGACCTACCTTTAGCTTGTAAGCCTTATGGTATATGTACATTCTCCAATTCTTGTTCATGCATAAGGCTTTTAACAAAGAAAAACCATGAGGTTTCCGATTGCAACCAAAGGGTTCCAAGCCGTTTCTGCGGCGGAGGAACAACTCAAGTCGAGATGCTTGAATTGAACGATGTTGTTACAGTACTCAAAGATGCTCCTAAAAGGA
This sequence comes from Gossypium raimondii, assembly GCF_025698545.1. Classification (NCBI taxonomy): domain Eukaryota; kingdom Viridiplantae; phylum Streptophyta; class Magnoliopsida; order Malvales; family Malvaceae; genus Gossypium; species Gossypium raimondii. The sequence continues at coordinate 407,814 of NC_068567.1, read as the reverse complement.
TCAATGTTACCAAGACAACATGTGCGAATCTGTGCTTGAACGACTGCAAATGCGTTGCTGCGTTACATTCCTACGGAGATTACGGTGACCCAAGCTCCGAACAATGCTCGCTTTTCCAGCTTGTTGCAGGTATCAAACAAGTTGAAAAAGGGTTAGGGTTGAGTTACATGGTGAAGGTTCCAAAAGGGACAAGTTACCATCATAACAATCCTAGTGTTAAGAAATGGGTGTTGATTGTTGTGGGAGTGGTTGATGGCTTGATTATCATATTGGTCTTGGGTGGCCTTGTTTATTATTTGGTTCATAAAAGAAGAAACAACTTACAAGGTACTAACAATGATACTTGATGATTACCATGTGATTCATTTTTGTTCTTTATACGGATTCGTATGTGTCTGACACAGATATGAAAGTACTCGTGTTTTGAATAATTAATTTTTATTTTTTTTGGAATGATGTTGATATATAGAAAGTACAAGTTTACCATTATATTAACATGTAATTTCATAAAATTTTAAGGGATTAAATGACAAATCTACCATTATTAGGGGCTAAGGGCACTGCTTGCCCTCTTGTCTTTGTTCCCAAGGGGTTGAAGATTCGGCATGAAGAGGAGATGGGTTCAAGAATTCATCCGATATACAAGAATATACTTACTAAAGAAATATCATATTTACACATGTATTTGAATCCATACTTTATAGCATATAAGTTATTATTGGATAAATATACTAACACTTGAGCTCTCGACAAAATTAAGAGAAAAAACTCGAAATGAAGAGAATATGAACACATTGATGAATTTGATCAAATATTCCACGTTGGCTTTAACAGTTAAACTTCACTCAACACTATAAACAGTTTACATTTATGTTTTAACCCAAAAAGAAAACAGCTTGAGACAATAGTATTGGGCTTTATGATTTTATCCATAGGAATAAGACACCCCTCCTTAATTCCACCAAAAGAAAAACACAACCCAAAAACATAAACTAAACTGGATCAAGATTGAGTTATATATATATAGAGAGAGAGAGAAAAAACACAATATCTGCAACACCATTTTGATTCCTCGAAATATTACGATCTCTTGCTTTCTATTTCTTATGCAGCAATTGATGTAGTAATCTTAATTCCACCAAACTACTATTAGCGCCTCCCCTTGCTAAAATCAATTCAGTCAAAATTTTATTATTTTTAAAGGTCTTTATAATTTTACTATTTTTAGAGAATTAAACCGGTTCAAAACTCTTTTCTGGACCGATACTCTAACTGATCCTATTCTATTGAAACAATATTGAGCTAAACCTCAAAAGTTTCCTATTTTGTGGGGGGATTTAAACATCAAAGTTCAAAAGTAATAATGATGATGCCTAGTAGGGGTAGTGTCCCTAGCTAGTGTGTATATATAAATTTCTAATTTCTGAGCCTCGTTCCCTATCATCAATTAGCTTGTTGTACATGTTTGGCTTCAACTTTTGAAGTCTTGATTTAGATGGAGGATCCCACATGTGAGGAGATAGGGACATGGGACAACATATGAGCTTCATATACTATATATGTTTTTTTGGTTTGTGTTTCAATGCTAAGAACTAAATTGCCCCGTGAACCCTTAAATTTCATAAACAATATTTACCCGACGTCACACCACAGAAACATAGTTTGGCTTTGTCTGGGGACCCTTAATGTGACTTTAAAACATCACTTGTCATGCTTACAAGGAAAGACCCCATCGTCTTCACCATCATCAGACAAATTTGGAATTGAATTCGTTTTGCTCCATTATTAACTCATTTCATCATTTAGTCTAATCTGCTTGTCTATGGTAGGCAAGCTATCTTATTCTTCTTTCATATATATGCCCATTGTTGGTAAAAATACAATGAATGATCTTGTATTAAGAGCTATATTGTATTTTGTCCCATATCCATCAAAAAATAAATTGACCCCTTCTGTTAAAAACTGATATACATATACCTCATTATGATGTACATGGACCAATTTTTAACAAAAAGACGAGTTTACTCTTTGATATGAACATGATGATGCTTGTTTGGTTGATGATACGTTGACTTGATGGCAAGATTGAAATCTTAAAAATTTTGAGATCCCATGTTTGAGTTCCTTATTCCGAGCAGAATTAATTACTCAAATTCGATTTTAAGAAAAAAATAATGGGTGTTAGAGAGGGTATTTTGGGGTGTTTGAGTGCCGAAATTTGGCATTGTAAAATTCAATGTTGACAAATAGATATAGCTGTCAAGAGATATTGTGGAGCTTATTTTGTTTGCAAGCCATGGCTGCCTTTGTCTGTATTATATATAATACATATATATCTTACTTTACATAAATGTAAGAATTTGGCTTCTTCATTACAATAAAATCCCTTCGGATATGATCATCTTTGCATATACTATATTCATTTTGGGATTCGGGGAGAAAAGAATTATGTATATATATATATATATATATGCATACATATATCAACGTGGTTAATCGGATATCAATACAGTTTAAAAATATCACTTCAAAATCTTAACTTTACCATCCGAACCACCATTTTAAGAGTTTAATTAGAGTTATTTTAGTAATAAAGTTTATGTTAAATACATTCATATCGTCAATTAAATATACCATATTATTAAAATGTTTTAAAATTAAAGATAGATAATTTCGCTTTTTATTAGGCAATCAACACAACTTGACCTAGCCCATCATGAATGACTATTTCGAGTTTGAATATATAGAGACACATTTAAATGTCTTGATAAAATTTTAAAGTCATTTTGAATTATACTCTCATGACACGGTTGGTAAAAGTATTATAGAGATTTTTATATTAGGAGTAGAATTGTATTTCGTCCTCTTTACTTTAGAAAAATAAGAAATTAGTCACTGTATGTTAGATCAATGAGCAAACTAACTCTTCTGCTAAAAATTTCATCCATTTCGACTGTTAAAAACTAGTTCATGTATATCAGAATGAGGTACACATGGGTTATTCTGTCAGCCACTTCAATTTTTAACAGAAACGATGACCAATTTGCTCTTTGATTTAACATATAATGACTAATTTATTCATTTTTTAATTAAATGAGACAAAATACAATTTAACTCGTAATATAAAAACCCCATCATATTTTTACAAACACGTTCTAGTATGTATGCACGAATAAAAGTTAATGAAGCAACATATTTCGATAATTAAATTTATACATTATCAATACATCAAACAATCCATTAATATTAATGGATTAATTTCCATAATATTTGAATTAAATGCATGCCCTCATGGAATACTATTGTCTTGTTTCTATGTATTGGAATCTAAAATGCTAGAAAACATACATATGTCTAGAAAAACAAAGGTTTTGTCACGAGACACTTTTCCAAATTTAGTACTATTTACATAATTATTCGAATTGTCTGATTGGACAATAAACCACACACAAATATATATATATATATATATATATTATATATATGTGTGTTTTATAGTGTTACATTATTTAATTTATAAATGGTTTACAGATCATAATATTCTTCTTCACTCACTTAGGGACATGCATGTTTATTCTCCAAAATACTGAAATTAGCATTCTTTAATAAGTCAAAACTATAATATATATAATTTAGATGTCAATTTTTGAATTTTTCATGTTTTATCTGGATTGATTTGAGCTAATTTAATTATAAAATAAAGCTGATTGAATATTAACTCGATTGATATAGGTATTGCTGTCAATATAATAGGACAGGGGTTCGAATGTGCTGAAACGTATTATCCTCTTATTTATGGGTTGGAGAGGGATTATAGGTAGTTCTAAGCATTGTGTCAAAAAAAGTAAGATATGATCAAAACTTATAATGAGATTGTTCAAAAAATATATATAAAATATAAACTATTTATGCAATATCTTTTAAAAAATAATTAACCTCAAGATATGTGGTTGGTATCTTTTTCCTGTTACATATGTTTACTACTCGTTAATTATAGTGTTTAGTGTAATGATAAAATATATTATACCTAGGGGTGAGCATTCGATCGAATCGAATTGAAAATTTTCAAGTTAATCGAGTTTTCGAATCTCATTTTATCATCCTAACTTTATTTGAAGTTTTCTCGAATCGAGTCGAGTGAGATGGAATTCGAATCGAATCGAATCGAATATATTTGTTCGAGTTAAATTTTAAAAAATAATTTTGGGTCCTTGTAACCATTGTCACCCATCGTAATAAAATTTGTCCACCTTAATCAAATTTTTATTAACTTTCATCACCTCATAATTTATTTATTAATTTTTATATACTTGGTTAGCTTATTTGTTTGCTTAGTTGTTTCAATTATCTTGATTCTTGTCACTATGTATTTTGGAATTAAAAATATATTAAATATAAAAATATGATTTTTAATAAAATTTATTTTAAAAATAAAATTTGAAATTGATACCAATATAAAATTTTAACACGAATATTTTATGGCATAATTAAGAATTCAATTTTAATATAAATATTCAATATGACTAAACAAGTCAATAATATAAATAATATAAAATGTGAAATTTAATTTAATAATATAAATAGTATATATAAATAAAATTATTACTATTTATGTTTAGTGATTTTTTTGGATAATTTTGATTTTTTATTTGAGAGTAAAGGGTGAGAAGTAAAAGTTTAGGGGGAAAATAAAAAGTTTTGGGGAATAAAAGTTTGAGGGAAAGTAAATAGGGAGAGTAAAATTTTGGAGGGAAAATATTAAAAAAAAAATTGGAGGGGGAGGGTTTGGGGTAGATGGGAGGTGGGATGGGAAGAGAATAAAAGTTTTAGAGGAAAAGTGGGAGGGAGTAAAAATTTTGGGGGAAAATAAAAAGTTTTGAGGGTTTTTGAGAGTAAAATTTTGAAAAAAAATGAATGGAAGAGTAAAATTTTGGTGGGAAATGGATTTTGGGTAGATTGGGGGTTGGGAGGGGAGGGGAGTAAAAGTTTTGGGGAAAAAGTGAGAAGGAGTAAAAGTTTTGAGGGAAAAGTAAAAAAGTTTGGGAGTTTAGGGTAAAACTGTAAAATATTATAGTTTGATATTCGAATTATTCGAATTATTCGAGTTATTCGAATTCGAAAACTCAACTCGATTCGAACTCGAAATTCGAAAAAAAATTCGAGTTGATTCGAATAAATCGATTAACTCGAATAACTCGATTCGTTTAACTCGAAATTCGAATTTTTTTCGATTTTTTCGAGTCGAATCGAATTTTGCTCACCCCTAATTATACCCTTAAAGGGAAATTCGGGTTCAAACATTAAAGATGACACTCGTGGAAGAGGCAACTTGAAACCCCAAACACGGAAATGAAAGATTAAAAAAATATGGTAATTGATGAAATATTTTAATGGAAAATACTTGATAATAGAGTAATTAATATTTGATGCATTAACTACGTATAACTCTTAGTAAACTAGATGATGGTATATCATCCAAAAATTTTAAAACTAAATCCACTTAATTTCATTTTGGATGTGTCATTATCCGGTTCAGTGATAGTATATCAGTGCATCAAATATTAATTCAGTTAAAGATGTTATTAGTCCATGTACTTTGACAAATTTTGAGATTTAGTTCTTGTACTTTAAAATTAAAAATTTCAATCCTCTTATTTTTTTTTTCAATTTAAGAATCCTAGTCCAATCATTAATGCAGTTAGTAGTTTCAGTTAAAAATTTTCAATTATATGCCACGTCATATGAAGATAGTCAAATCAACATGCCAAATTGATGAATTTTGACAGAAAATACTCGCAATTTTAATGACTGGACTGGAATTTTAAATTAATAAAGTAAGACTTAATTTTAACATTTAAAGTACAAGGACTAAATCTCAAATATTGTCAAAGTATAGGGACTAACAACATATTTTAACCTATTAATATTTTAATAAATGGTTAATATTTGGTGTACTGAAAGTGTATAATTCTATATCTTGTAGTAAGAAATTTACTTTTTAAGTATATGACTTTAACTCAATGGCAAGATTAAAGTCTTGAGAACTTTGAGGTTTTAGGTTTGAGTCCTACCATATATAAATGTGTAGATTCTCGTTTGGGTGACCGCCATTTGAAAACCATTTAAATTGAATATTTTTAAATATTATTTAAATTTAATTATAAACATAATAAATATTATTATAATATTATTATTCTTTAAATATTTAATTTTTTAAAAAAATAAAAAGGGATATTTTGGTTGGTCGAGCTGGGCCTAAACTCGAGACTAGAAAATTATTTAGAATCAAATTGGGGCCAATCCCAATCGGATCCATAGAAGAACTTATTTTCTTTCTTTCTTTTAATTACCTTCCTCGCGTATGTATAAGATTAAACCCATTCGATTTTTAAAACAGATTATTGATTCTTAATTTTTCGAGCAATCCTTCATCAGTGGTTGTAAATATAAGCAATGATTTCAAAATTAAAATTTAATCATACTCTAACAACTTTACATAAAGCAAAATTAGGGGTTTTAGGGATGATAATGGAAAATTTGACAGATAACTAATCCTTATTGTCACTCTATAAAATTATACATGAGATTTTCACCTTCTTATTCAGCTCCTTATGTCCCTCCAAAAAAAAAATTATAATTTTATACTTTTGTGATGTATTGACTTATAATTTTAAAGGTCAATCATTATTATTATTTTTTGACAATTTTATTATAGATTCTGATCATATTTGCTCTTTTTGATACAAAGTTTAGAACTACCTATAGCTCCTCCCTAACCCATAAATTGGAAGATAATACGCTTTAGCACACTCGAACCCACATTCTGTTACATTGATAACAATATTCATGTCAGTCGAACTAAAATTTAATCGACAAATTCAACCATTATTTATAATCTCGTACTATTTAATAAATGGTATCAATTGTAATGCATATATAGTTTATGATTCATATTGATAAGTACTAAGTCACCCTCATTATCCACCAAAAATTGTTGTCAAAATTTTCAAACATCAAAGCTGTGCAATTATGAACCACTTCATTCACTAGTGTTGTACTAAGTGATTGGAATTTGTTCAAAGCAAGACAAATCAAGTTACATCAACAACTCAGTACACAATCAGTCAAGAAAGAAGAATTCTTGTTTTTATTTATTATTTTAATTAATTTCCACATAATTCCATTGTATGATGCAAATTGATGGGACCCCATTTTTATTTTGTTTTGATTGCTTGTAAAAGTAGTAAAGGAAATATCCAAATTTTGGTTATTATTATGCCTTGGCTTTGTAGTTAATGATTAATTTAGGAAATGGAATGTTCAATAGAATAATGATTTAAGTGTTAATCTCAAGATTGTGATGGTAAAGTAAATAATAATCCACTTCAAGAAAAAACTAATAATTCCATCCTATTTACCTCCCTAATCTAGAGGTGAAACTCGATTATAGGGATTGTGTGATAAAGTATATATTTTTAAAAAATTTATGATTTTGTAAATAAAATATTTTATTTAAAATTGAACTGTAAATGAAAATAATAATTTTATGTAATTTTTAGACAGTAAAATATTAACTCTGTTAAAATATGATCCGATTTGATATGATGTTTATAATAGAGGTATTGACGTTTACTTTCACCAATATTTGAAAGAGAGTATCCAATAGGAACATGCTTTCGATATGGGTATATTCAAATTTTTTTTAATTTCTTTTCAGTTTCGAGGATTATTTGTAGAAGTGTCTATGAGATTGAGTCTGAGTTGGTCTAAGTTATTAAAGATCTGTCTTTGGAATATGTCAAATCATCTCATTTTTTAGAATACTTTCTCTTCATTTTTTGGGTTTAGCCACAAATGCCTTTAACTGTTTTACGGTTTGAGATTAATCTTGTTCAGGTCAGGGTGATATTCAAGTAATCCCTTTTCAATATGGGTGACTCTAGAATTCAAACTCTATTTAATTGCTCAGGAAAGAAGTCCACCACTTATTCACGGGGATACGTTTCGTAATCAACCCTTAATACTCTCAATCCCTAACTGATTATACTTGAATGAGGTGAGCATTGCATGCATAAGTACACTTAGACTTATAACCTCCAACAGTTTGTAAAAGCATCGATGTTGCCATATCAATTAATTTTCAATCAATTGATCATATTTCATATTTGTGCCTGAATATGTCTAGGATATAGATATTGTTTGAGTTGTGTGACTCGAATCCCAGCTTAAAAAGTTCGAGATACAACTCACTTGTTAAAGAAATAAAATAGAAAGGCAAAATTATGGACATTACCACACAAGTTGAATCGGTATAGGACTATACTTCTTCTATTAGACGTTGATTATAAAATGAGTTTTTTAACCCTTAAAACGTGTGTAGCAGAGAATCTCTTGTATTGTTGTTTTTCAACATTAGTGAATTTTTTCTTCTTTGTCTGTGATTTTTTTATAAGAGTTTTCCACGTAAAATCTATATGTTCTTATTTTTCTTTCTTATTGCTTTGTGATCATTTCTACTGCCATTATCGACGTATAATAGATATATTCAATAAAAAAATAAAAAAAATCAGGGTAAAATAACCTAACCCTAGAGAGAGCTAAATAAATGTAAGAATATGAATGGAAGGGATAGGGCAAGGGACAAAGGGTTGGGTATTAGCAAACATGCATGTGAGTTGGTGGTGGGTACGTTTTCGCTTTGTTTTTACATGTTTATATGTTCAAAAGCTTGCGTATAATGCAAACACGTTTTATCAAATTCTCCATGATTTTTGCTCATGTCCTTCAGTTTTGATTGCTATGGAGAATTTTTAGAGATTTTAATTGTAGTGGCTAATCCTTACTTGGAGTTTTATTATTTCTTTTAGTTGTTGTTGATATGAATGTTGTTGGAACTGAATTGATCAATTGAACAAATATCGACGATTTAACTAAAGACATATAATCACAAATAATTAGAAATCGAGAAATGAAAAAACCAATTAAAAACCGAAAAATAATTTTTTGTTAGAGACTCTTTACAACACTAGCAAAGTGAATTTCAATGGCTTGAAGGATGAAGTGAGAGATTTTGTAAAAGGAATCATCCAAGACATGAACAGTGAATATGTGAGGTTCATTATGCTTCAGAAATATTCGCTGACTAAAATTTATGACATGTTTCTGGATGAGAGTTTGTCATTGGACAAGAAAAGATGTGCGAATTGGGGCTTTAACTGAAGCCGATAATGGGGTTGGAGGAAAGGCAGTGACAAGTAGGATTGCTGGAAAGGTTGCACCTAAAAGACTTCCTATCATTTCATCCTATGACTCTTCATTTTCATCAAAGGGTGATACATCTAAAGTTGAATCAAACTCTATTAACAAAGGATTGCTGGAAAGGTTATGCACAACATCCTTCACAATGGATGGGATTGTGCATTAAGGATGAAAGAACTTTGAGATTTTATATTTATTTCGATTGAAGGTCATTTATATTTCGGTTATTAGCTCGATAATATTGTAATTGTTACATCCTTATTAGAGCACGGCATGTGGAAAGTTATTGGACAGTCCACGGACAACCCTTTGTACGGAACAATCCACAAACGACCCTTCACATGGGAAGATCTGTGGACTCCTCTCTATATACCTTGTCTAAGTGAATCTAGAGGTAATCCGTTAGGCACCTCTTGCTGGGACTATCCTAAGGATGAAAATGTCAGAATAGGATCATATAGAACATTCCATGGCGATAACTATCTTATAACAATATTACCACTTGAACAACTCGCACAACCATATAAAACATTAGATTGTCAACTATAAAATACTACCAAATAAAGGATGACCCTGTATATAAACCTGTGTGCACGAAAAACCAAGGATCAACTCCTTCCCTTTCGCACCTCTATACTCACCAAGGCATCTCCTTATCCTGCTCCTTCTTCCTCTATACCCCGGCTCTTCATCTTGCGTATATGAACCAATACTTCTCTATACTTCTCTCCACCATCCTCTCTTTCCAAATAATAACCCGTATCAACAATAATGATTACAAGAGCGTGTAGGCACAAGATCCTAGAGAAAGCAAAGTGCAGCTGAAAATAATAGAGAAAATTATTAGAAACGAGAGGAGAAAGACTGATGCACGTGCAAAAGAGTGTGGGGGCTATTGTGGGGGATGCTACGTACGCGTTTCATATAAAGGAATCCGCTCGTGATCGAAGGAACAAACAATAATTTATATATATACATCGAAAGCAGCGAAGGAAAAGGAAGAAGCGTCAAAGCCTTTGTTTTGTTTAGCTGTGAATCCCTCCAAATCCCTACCCTCACGGGGACCAATTATCATCCTCTCTCTCTTCCGCTCCATCATTTTATTCCTCTCTCATCCATATAGATATATGTCATTCACTCTCGAAACTCATCTGTTGAGTCAAGTGATAAGAAGTTCGATAATTGTTATGAAAGAGTTTGGATAAAGAAAACAATAGTTAAAGAGTTTATCTACTATTTTAAGGATCTAATTTGACTCAACTCCAAATTCAGTCAAAAGTCATGTTGAATCAAGTGGTAAGAAATTGGATAACAATTATGAAAGGTTACGAGTAAAGAAAACAATGGAAGATCCTGTGTCCAATATTAAGGACCTGAGTTGACTTAACTTTAAAATTAATTGAGACCCAATGTGATTACTAGATATCAAATGATGTCATTAAATATATGTCATTGATAAAAGTAGCCCATCTATTAGGATTTAGATTGCGTTCTACCTCCCCTATTGAAAAAATAAATAAATTAGTCCTTATATATTAGATTAAAGAGCAAATAGGTCTTTTACCTTTTCAGTCATGAATTTTTTTTTAAACAATCTCATTATATGTTCTGATTATATCTGCTCTTTTTGACATAATGCCTAGAACTACCCATAGCCCCTCCCCAACCCATATTAAATCCACGTCATCCCGCATTGACAACAATATCCATGTCAATTCAGTTAAGACTTAATCAAATTCACTCAAGATATATATATATATATATAAATATGTATAATTATTGATTGATTTTTTTTTGTTATTACCTAACACCAAAATATTGACGCGGTTTGAGAGATTATATTCATGTGAGTTATTATATTCACAAGAACTTTTGACATGGATTATGAAAAATATTAATCTATGCATGCATAAAGTATAATATAATTCAATTTAATTAATTATGAACCTAATCTCTCTTTTATGTATATAATAATATAAGCAAAGAATTAAAGGATCACTAGATAGAATAATGAAGAAAAAAATATTAAGGGCAATCTATGTATTCTGTTTTTTTTAGTAATCTCATTATAGGTTCTGATTATATCAACACTTTTTTGACACAATGCCTAGAACTACCCATAGCTCCTTCCTAACCCATAAATAAGAGGATGATGCGCTTCAACGCACTTGAACCCACATTCTTCTATATTAACAATAATATCCATACCAATCGAGCTAAGACTCAACCGACAACTTATATATATAGTTGAAATAAGCTATATTAAGTTATAATTAACTAACAATTTTAGTAATTATTCAAATTAGTTTTTATTACCATAAAATATATGAATGACAAATTTTGTTAGGATTTTGAAAAGGGAGATGGCCTATCTTTTTTCTTTTAATATTAAAATTTCATTCAATATTAGTATGTATGAATGTGTGTGTGAACAATGTGTTGAAGATAATATTGATGAATGGAATATTTTGAATGTGTTTATGTTTAAGCCTATAATTTAAAACAAATTGACTAATAGTTTATATAGAGTTTCTTTTTTTTTTCTTTCAATGAGAATATTAAAAATTCAATTTTAAAAGAAAAAAAATAAAAATGTAAATATTAAAGGAGGTTGTAATTTGAAAAAAGTTAAAAAAAAATTAGATTTATTGTACTTGGGTTTTAGATAAAATCTTTTTATAATTTGTTCCAAATTGACCCAATATAAATTACACTTTAAGGCCTAACAGCAATGCAACTAGCACGACTCGAACCCAAGCCACACTTAAGGCAATGACCATCTTAACCATTAAGCCAGCACACAACCATGAAATACAATTTTGGGTTTCGGTCGAGACCATTCATAAATGAATTTAGACTATAAAAAGATTTTTTTTTTTTAAAACATACTAGTAAAAATTATAGATATTGGTAATGAATTTTTTTTATATAGTTAATAGGATTAATTAAATGGACTCAAAGTGGATGACTTAGATTTCCAAAAACCCTAAGTTAAGGAAACTTCTAATTGAAACCCCCCAAATTTAAAGCACCAATATCAATACAAATTAAATTGATTGCAACACCTTCTAGAGATTAATTAAAATAATAATGGTACGTCATACAAGCTTGTGTTGTGCATATATATATATATATAGAATTATAATATTTATGGTTTAAAGGTCCTTTTCTTGGAAATTTCTTTATATTTTTTTGTTAATATATGGATTTGTGATGCAAATTCATCATTCAATATATAGTGATATAAAATTGATTGTTTAATTGGTCGAATATTATCGTGAAGCGATAAAAATTAAAGATTAAAACGAAAAAATCGATAAGTAAATTGATTGAACTGATTTATGAATTTTTGATTAAACTAATATAAATAATTTGACCAATTCAACTACGTGTCTTATTTTATATAATGACACACATCTTGCTTACTCAATTAGAGTGTTTATATTCATAGTCAATTGAATTGACAATTAACCTTAATTTCTATTTTATAAGCATTAATTCCACATAAATATGATTGCAAGCAAAGAAATTCAGTAATTATATGGTAGATTAGGTATATACTTAGAGAAGACAATACAATTACTATGGATCATTTGGCTAAACTGGGTTTAACATGAAAGTCAAGCATCTTTGATGCTGTTCCTAATGAACAATTAATTTAATGTAATTTTGTTGTTTTATCCATTTATGTGTCTTCTAGAATATAAATTTTTTATGTTTTTATTATAAAAATTCGAAGGATCAAAATTGTTGTAAGTTAGTCACTAATGGAGTAGCAAAATATTTGTATTCAAGTTTCCAGTTGACATTTAATCTCAAAACAACCTTTATTCGTTTCCTTTATTTAAAAAAATGTAAATTAATTATGCCAATTTCAGAAATTTAGTATAAATGAGGGATAAAATAACATTTAATCATTGAATTTGATAATTTTTCTCAACTTAGTCCCTGACCTTTTTGTTCCACATTAATTTAGAAACTTGATAATTTTTTCTCAATTTAGCCCTGGATTTGGATTCCTTTAAGGTACAATTATGTGACACATACTCTCTCAGAGTATCACATGATCTAAATTTTTAAAACATATAAAAATCTAAAAATTAAAGAAAAAGTATTTATTTTTAATTTTAGGTGATGATATCATCAAACTTTAATGAAATTCAAATTTAAGGATCAAATTGAAGAAAGCTGTCAAATTTCGAAACTAATGTAGAGAAGAAAAATTTTAAAAATCGAAAAAATTATTGAGTTTAAGTACTTGATTTATCCCAACCATAAATGAATAATAATTTCAAGTGGGGAAGAAAAGAGGCCCTCTCATGCAGGAAACAAACGACAATAATATATGTAGGTGGTATTATAGAAAAAGATGAAATGAAAAAGAAAGCTGCTTCTTTAAATACTCCCCTTCAAAAAAATTAATCCCACCCCCAAAAAAATCAGACAATATTTTAAGGAATTAGAAGCTCAAAATCCATGTCTCCCAAAGGTGGTCGGAAAAAAGCATCATCATCATCATCAGTTCATGAACAGCTTCAACAGCTTCGATCTCTCACCAACTCCACTGCAGTAAATACATGCATATCATATATATATTGCCTTAAAAACACTCTAAATCTTGTTGATTGCATGTTTTGCAGGTGAACAAGACCTCAATTATTGTAGATGCTTCGAGATACATAGAGGAGTTGAAAGATAAAGTTGATAAAATGAGCCAAGAAACTGCAACTTCTTCACATGCTTCAACTTCATCCCAGAATCCTCTTCCTATGGTAAATATATATATATATACACACATATATGTGTGTGTGTGTGTATAAACAGTATTTTAATGGATTTTCTTTTTATTTAACTAGGTTACAGTGGAAACCCTAGAGAAGGGTTTCCTTATAAATGTGTTTTTAGAGAAGAATTGCCCTGGTTTGCTTGTTTCCATATTGGAAACCTTTGAAGAGCTTGGCCTTGACGTGCTTGAAGCTAGGGTTTCCTGTGAAGAAAGTTTCAAACTAGAAGCCATTGGAGGAGAAGTAAGTCTATACATATACATGTATATATGTATATGTGTGAATGTGTATGTGAACCCTACTTTATATTTCTGGTGATTTCTCATAAACCCCAAAGTGAAATACAATTTAAAAGACCCAAGATTTCGAATTTCTTTATTTGGGTGAATACACTTGGGAGGACCCTTTATTACAGGGATTTGATCAAATTAGTCACTCTATTAGAATCAAATAAGGCTGAATTAGAATAGAGTTAACATTTACTGTTTTAAAAATATCATTTTAAAGTTTTTATGGTTCGTAAATGAAATCTTTTATTTAGAATTGAACTATAATTGAGAAAATAATTTTCAAGATATTTTTATATGGTAAATGTTAGCTATGGTCGCAATTTGGACTTATTTAACTATTTTCATACTACATAAATTAGATTGATCCATTTAATAATAGAATAACTAATTTAATCTAGTCCCTAGAACACAGGGACCTCCTAAGCACTTTAACCGATTATGGATTATTTGCTTGTTTATGAATTTGTTATATTCTGAGTTATGGAGTATACTGTTGTAATTAGTTTTAGTAATATTAACTTATTTTTGAGCAATATATAGGGTAAAGTACTTAGGAGATCTCGTATTATAGGAATTGTATCAAATCAGTCCCTCTATCACTAAATGAATCAATTTAATTCTTGTACTATAAAAAATTCAAATAAGCCAAACTGTAACAAGTTAATAGTTGCAATAATATCTTAAAAATTATATATTTTTCAATTGCAATTCGATTCCAAACAAAAGATTTCATTTACAAAACCATAAAAGAAATTTAAAAAAATATTAACTCGGTTAAACAATAAATGATATCTTTTAAATAGTCAAAGTTAACTCTATTAAATTTGGTCTATTTAATGATAGAGGGACAAATTTGATACATTCCTACAATGTAAGGATCTCCTAGGTACTTTCAAAAGAAGATTTAGATGAAGACAGAAGAAATCTCACATGAAAATTGTACAGCATGAGTTTCAACCACACATTAGTTATGTTTTTCTAGGGTTAATATATTATTTGATACATGAATTTAGCTTTAATATTTAATTTAGTACTTATCTTTTGGTCCCACTTAAGTATCTGAGTTTAGATTCAATGTTTAATCTGATACTAATACTTTTCTTTTATCCCAATTAAATACCTATACTTTTTTTTACCAGAGCACACATATCCAATACTCATCGGAAATACGAAATCGAAAAAAGAAAAGAACTCGGATATCAAATAGTATATTAACATTTTTTTATTGCTTAACTGTTACATTTGATTGGGGATTTATCTTATATATATATAAATATGTATGTATGTATTACAAAATTTCAGAATGAAGGTAATGTTGAATGCATTGATGCTCAAATGGTGAAGCAAGCAGTGATGCAAGCTATAAGGAAATGGGGTGAAAATAGCCACCAGGAGTAGGACTGCTTTCTCGGTTTTAGCGGTGGCTCACGACGGCGTTTTTTTTTTTAAACGCCATTTCCATGACGAAGTGCAGTGTTTTCAGATATGAATATGATATCTTCGTCGATTCCTTCGGATTAGTAGCAAAATTTACAATGTAACATCTTTTATCTTTTACCGATAAAAGTTTCGACTTTCTAAAACCTTCATTTTATAGCAATATATATAATTAATAATATTAAAAATATCGAAGAAATTCTAAAAGATTTACGTTTTAACGAGATTCGTTAAGTTGATCCATACAAACACTTTAAAAATCAATATTCAATAGATTAAGAATTTGAATCTCAACATATACATTGCATCGGATCATAGGAGAACATGAGGTAAAAGGGGTCTTGGCCCCCAAATACTAGATTTTTCATTTAACCCCTTAAATTTTTATAAAGTTACCCTTTGACCCCTCCAATAAGCTATAATTCATCATTAACCTTTGTCCTTGAACGTTGGGGTTTTGATATAAGATTTGATGTTATGATAAGCCTAGTCAAAGTTATCACATTTTCGTATATGATATTTAGATCATTTGAAGTGTTGGTATTTGAGCCCTATTTCAAAATGAAAATAAGGGTACAATCTTTTCACATACGAGCATATCAATATCAAAGGTAAAAGTATCATGGAGGTCTTGTAATAGAAGTCGGATTGCATTTTACTTGCTGATCTACTAAAAAAAATGAGCAAATTAGTCATTGTATGTTAGATTAAAGAGCAAACTAGCCCTTCTGTTAAGATTTTCATCTATTTATATTGTAAAAAACCAGTTCATGTATGTCGACATGAGGTATATGGTTATTTCATCAATCACATGTTAGTTTTTAACAGTAAAAATATATGAAAATTTTAATTGAAAAAACTAATTTACTCTTTAATCTAACGTACAGAAACTAATTTTCTTTACTGACAACATTGATGATATGGGTGAAGATAGGTACAAATTGAACATCTTAATTAAGAAAAAGGGACATATGATATGGTTTGTCTTAATTTGAAACTATGGCCAGTTAAAGCTGTTTCTTTTTTTAGGTATAAAATATCACATAGAGAAAAAATGGCCCATCCTCGATTCTCATGCATGGATCTGATGAGGACAACTGAAGAGGCCCAGGCTACAAAACTGCCACAACTAAGTACTTGGTCATTTTAATTATTTTACGGTAAATTACGTTAGTAGTCACTCAACTATTTTTTTTGTTCATTCAATTATGAAAAGTTACAAACCAGTTACTTAATCATTCGATTGTTTTTTTGGCCACTTGTAGTTAAATGACTAATAAAAAGATGACGTGATAGCTTTTAAAATTGGCATAATAGTTACCTTAACCCTCTACAGTCATATATTGTGCCAGTTTAGTTTCGATTCTAAAAATTATAACCCTCAACATTTACACATTGTGTAATTTAGTCTCTCTTTTTTTTTTTCAATTTTACTTTTTCTTTGTAACCCTTTCACCTAAAGTACTGAATAAAAAAAATACCAACAATGGAAACACCCTTAGTTCCACAAAGACAAGCTAAACAAAATCAAATTTATCAGCTAAATCTGATTAAAAAAAACAACAATGAAAACGTCTAAAAAACCAAGATAATAATTTTCATATCTTCTCATTCTTTTAAAACCACAAAAAAAGAAGATCAAATTATACTATGTGTAAATGTCGAGGGTTAAATTTTTTAGAATCAAAACTAAATTGATACAATATATAAACGTTGAGGGTCAAACTTGTTATTATGCCAATTTTAAAACTGCCACATCATCTTTTTATTATCCATTTAACCGCTAGTGACCAAAAAAAGTCAAATAGTTGGACGAATATTTTGTAATTTTTCATAGTTAAGTAACCAAAAAAGAAACATACTAATAATTGAGTGAGTAACAGTGTAATTTATCCTTGTTTTTATTACCAACCTTTTTCACATTCGAATGAAAGTTAAAAGAATGTTCACATGATAGTTGTTTTTAGTACATTATTCATTGTTTTTCATGTTCATGTAAGAGCTTTTTGTCTATAAACTATCATTATCTTTGAAACACTGTCCATAAATTAGGGGTTTTTTGGCAGGTTATGGTAGTATTTTAGTGAAGGTAAAAGTTAGGGTTTTCTAATCTTGTTGTGATTTTTAAGAAATTACATTGGATCCCAATTAATTTATAGTCGAGCTGAGTTGAATCCCTTTAAAAGGGGTAAGTTCTTCCAGCATTATCTTTTTATATACACTAAGAATGAACTTTGGGCCTTAATAAATGCCGAGCTTTTTATCATTTGACTCATACCTATGGTTTGACGACTAGTAACATTATTTTAAATTAATGCTTTAAGAATTGGGCCGGTGATTGAACTGCTCAAACCATAAATTCTTGGTTTGACCAGTTCAATCAATCGGATGTTCAACAGTTACGAAATAAAAATAAAATCTAAAAGATTTTAAGAATCCATAAATAAAACCAAAATGGAACCATAAATTCTTGGTTTGAATTGATTCCAACTTTTTCCAATTTTTAATATCAATTAAATCACCGATTCTTGATTCAACCAATGAATTTTGTTCGGTTTTAACAACCATGCTTTAAGCATGAAAGAATGGAAACAATGGATAGTGACTCTACACAAAATAAACTTGGCAATATTGATGAAAAGGTTGGAGTAGGTGGGGAAATTTATGTCCTTAATTCTAAACTAAATTATAAACCAATGTGCTCCTTTCCAAGTGAGGACAAGATTTGTATACTTTGGTAAGAAAATGGCAGTGTGGCTGAGAGGACTCCCCAAAAATTAAAACATTGAACTGAAAAACAAAAGAAAAAACCCCAATAAATACCAAGATAGGAACTTCTATCTATCTTCCCATGGAGCATTAAATAAGTCACAAATTATATGAGAGAGAAAAGGAAAGAATATGCCCCAATTAATTAAGGTTGTTTGATTCGGAATGGACAGGTCGGATCGAGATATCAGTTTGAAGAAGGATAAAGAATTGGTTGAATTGCGAATCGGCTAAATCAGGTTTTTAAATATCCTTTTTTTATGATTTTTTTTATTTTTTATCAAATCGGTAAGATTGATGAATGACTTGACTAATTTGATTATCGATTCGATTCTAAAAATATTAGCGTTTAAGAATTGGGTCGGGATTATATATTGCAGTATCATAATATTTACTTAAGTTTAGTTTGATTCGAATTTGTTTAATAAGTTCTGTTTAAAATTTTCACAAATTTTGAAGAATCTGATTAAGTTCTAATAATTTTAGAAAATCATGGCTCCCGCTACATTGAACTACTGATAAATTGAGTAGGTTACGGATAACAACGTACGAAGTAATTAGATTATGCATATAAATTGGCATGATAATAAATTTAACGCTTAACGTTTATATTTTTATTAATTTGATCTTCTTCTTTTTAACTAAATTTGGTTCTTACCTTTTAAAAGAGTCAAATTGTTCTTTTAATGGAAATTCGATTAAAACTTTAACTTTTTAGTGATATTGGCGTGGTAACTTGCGTGTAAGAGTCGACATACACTTCAAGTTATTATGGCTCTATTTGTCTTATATGTTATGTCAATAAATAATTTAAAATTTATGAAAAAATAAAATAAAAATTGAAACAAAATATAAAAATTGCATAAAAATAGCATAAAATTTAATAACTTAACATTTTAGTCAATATTTTAGATAAAAAAGTTAATTTGACTCTTTTTTAAAAGATTGGTGATTAAATTTCACTATTTCTAAAAGGTTGAAGACTAAATTTGCTTAAAGAAAAGAAGAACAGAAGAAGAATTATGACCAAATTGACAAAAGACATAAACATTAAAGGCTAAATTTGACATTATGCCATTGAGAGACATAAGAAGTGGCTTGTGCTCTGTTATCTGTACTGATTGCATCGGCGTTGATTAGTGGTATGGTTAGCATGTGAAAGCCCCGTTAGTATGTAATCTAGCTGTGTTGAGTTTATTTTGTAGTTGTTTAATGGCAATGAAATAGTATGGCTGATGCTCTGGCAATAGCAGGTATAAGGAGTCCTTTGTTTTTTGAAAGTCGGGAGGTGATTATTGTGGGCTGCATATTAGTTTTGGTTTGAGTTGATGTTGATCGTCTCAAGTTGAGTATATTTCAAAGCGAAATATTACTCTAGGAGTTTTTGTAATGTTTTTGTCTTTGAAAGAGGTTGGTATTTTCTAACGTCTTTCTATCTTTGTCGTTTTTATATCGACTAATTAGAAAAAAAATTATTACAATTATAGGTGTTAAATTTCTAAAAGAAAGCACTCTTTTTGGAAAAAAAAATCTAGTTGAAAATGGTGTTTCTTAGCTATTTGTATTACTTAATAACATCATAAAAAATAGAAAGATGAAATATTTTATTGAGATTAAATCTCAAACAAGATCATAATAGAGGGATGAAAATCACAATTTGACCTTGGCGTATATTGTAATTAGCAGCAATAGCATCCACTACATTTACCGATGGTACTCCTCCCCCTACCAATGTACGGAGAAACACCGAGTCGAAGTTCCTGATCCAACGGCAGCAATCCCTTCATCATCCATCCTTGAATCGAATGAGGAACTCGGGGTCGATAACCGTCTCCTCTGATACTTCCCGGAACTTGTGGTCGACGACGATGAAGGCACAACATAAGCTTTCTTCAACCTCAATACCATTTTCCAAAACAAAGCGTGCAAAAGACCAGATCTCGAGTTTTTTTTTACGGGTTTTGTATTAGACTTGGTGTAGTACGACGGTGGAGGAGTTAGTGGAGGAACTAAAGATGTACGGGCGAATGCATGTTTTGGTGTACCAGGCCGAGATTCCCACGTGAAAGGGACGGAACCGGAGGCTCCGCCATAGTAGACCCTGAAAGAAGGGTTTCTTCCCATTGAGTTTTGTTTAGATAAAAGCTTGGCAAAGAACTTGCTATCGTCTTCATGCTTGATTTCGAGGGTGGTCTTGTTTTGGGGAAGGGGAAGATCAGTGCTCGTGTTGATGAACATTATGTTTTAATCGGACTTTTTGGACGGTGGTGGTGTTTTTTTTTTTTTTGGGGGGGGGTTCAATGACGATATGAGGAGCTAGATGACGATTGATGAAAGCTTCAGGCTTTATACAGGTTTCATAATATTAAGGGGTTAATTGCACTGAACGTCCTTAAATTATGATCTAAATTTAATTTGGTTTTTAACCTTTTAAGATCGAATCTATCAAGTCATTCCACCAAGCTAATGTTAGCTTTGATTGTAAAATGGCAGACTGGATATGTAAATGGATGGAAGTTTAAATTATGAGCTGACTCCATGCCCTATTGATCTTGTGGGACAATATCCCTAAGGTACTTACCACCCCTAACATTATACGTCGGAAAAAAGAATACTAATAGATTGATTAGATTTTAAAAAGATAGAATTAATACAAAAATGACAAATGATGTCTCGAGAATAACCCACGACACCCCTTCATAAGATCAATTAAAAATTAATTTAAATTTTTAATAATATTAACAATTCAGATCAATTCAAATTTGAAAAATCAAATTACTTATTTGAGTTGATTCAAGAAATCGGACAACTAAATTTATTTACTTGAAATTCTAATAAATTAAATTTATTCAATTACATAGAGTTTTACTCACCCTAATTTTATGAATGTATTAATATCAAATTTTGACGAAAACAGTATTTACGGAGACAATAATTGCATTATTTCTTTTTACCTTTTATGAAAGCTCTTGAGAAGTCTAATCATATGAAAAAATATTTGATGGGTCGTTAGTGTATAAGTTTCATACACATAAATAATAGTACTAAAAAATATTTGATGGGTCGTTAGTGTATAAGTTTCATACACATAAATAATAGTACGATATCATCATTGGATAAACAAAACAATAGTCGAAGATTTATAAATAAATATTAATAATTTTATTTAAAAATAATTAATTAATAATTAATAATCTTTATAATTAATTAATATTAATTAAATTTAAATAAGAATACTTTAAAACGTAGATATTATAGTTTATGTGAAGTTGTGGGTTTTGGGCATCTTCTTCACCCATTGAAGCTTGTGGACCGACCGATGCTGATATGAGAAAAAGCCATTTTGGTCCAATGATTATGATTTTATATTATGATAGTTACATTACTCGAATTGTTATTTATACTCAATTCTGAGAGGAGGCTGTTTTTTTTTTTTTTTTGGAGAGTTGGTTAATGTGTTGTCGGTTTGAAGTTGATGGATGTCTCGATAGAATGATATTGTTTTAGATTAGGGTTTTGTCTCTTGATTTTACGGAAAATTTGAGTGCTTGAGGAGGTGGAGGGTTTAACAAAGTAGGAGTGTCCCGTTAGATTGGACCGCATGTGGCGCCCAACCACCTACTACGGAAACGTGAGCATTTGCACTTGATAGGGTTTGAACCTATATCCCTTAAATGGCAACAATAGGAATCTATGACATTATTGGCACTCAAGCTTTCTATAGAGTCCGAGAGACAAAATTCAAACAAAAGACAACATCGATTTATTGAGAGGTTCGTTGACTCCGAATGGCCAACATTTTGTAGACTTCTCCAAATGGAGTCGGTCTCCCCTCAACAAAAAGCAAACGCCTTGTCGATAAGGGACACGCAAGGTGCACACTCATCTAGCAAATGAAATGTGAGCATTTCCCTATGAGAGGGTTTGAGTCTCCCAACCCATAACTTATAGGTCATATTGAGCTGAGCATGGTACCACTTAAGGTTGTTGGAATCAGACTGGATTGGCCGGTTGGATCAATAATTGACTAGCATATCAGTCTGAACAAAGCTTTTAATTGGATTTTGAGTGAAACACTTGGTACCGGTTGAATCGGTCGTCTCTATATTTTAAATATAGTTTTTAATTTCTATGAATATTTGATAATCTATTTAATTAAAACTAAATTGAACGATCGAACTAATAGAATTAAAAACTGGTGGTCTAACTGATTCTACCTTTGGTCCAGTTTTAAAAACTTTAGTATCACTTGGTCTAGCTCTTTTTTGTTAAAGGGAGCCCAACTCCTTACTAAGAAGCCTTCGAAGAGTTGGCCTTCTAAAATCAACAGACCCCTTAATGAGTTGATATTGTTCCCGATTGAGGTTTTATCTGCAACTCTATAGAGAGCTCAAATGTTGTTAGCTACCTCAAGAGATGACGCATTCATAGAACATGAGCACAACTCGCCAAGCCCAAGCTTATGAATTCGTTTTAATGTTTAGTTTAAGGTACCACATAAGTTGAGTCCAATTTGGATGGACCGATTATTTTTTACTTTTTACCCTATCTTCATACACTCCACTTTAATAATATATATTGTAACGGTCGAGTAATAATTAAATTTACGCTGGTAAAAAAAAAAAAAAAAAACACAACGCATGCAACAGTTAAAAGTAAAAAGCTTCTTTGATTTCAACACAATAAATTTGAATAAAAAAGAAGATTAACATCAAATATCAAATTATCAATCATTTTAGCTGATTGAGTTTTACTCGATTGATATCTGTATGATTGTCAGTGCAGAATAACGTGAATTTAAGTGTACTGAAAGACATTATCTTTCTATTTATAGATTGGGGAGGGACTAAAAAACAAATACGATGAATAATTTTTATTCTTTATTTCATACAATTTTGAATTTTTTTTTTACTTTTCCTAAAGCTAAAAGAAAATAAACATAAAGCATTGATTGTGTTTGAAACTTTAAGTTGACCAACCAGTTATTAAATTACCATAATTTCTTCCTTTAATTATACATTAAGGAGCGTTTCTTGTCCTCTTTAAACTATCATTTTTTCTAAACTAATTAGTTTAAATTAAAAATAGAGTTTCAAATTCAGCTTTACTTCTATGAATTAAATAGTTATTACAGAGTAAGAATTATTGGGTGATAAAACACGTGCTTAGAGAAAATAATCAAGTCGCTGATTTTATTATTAAACCGTCTTCTGGCGAGAAAGAGGGTATGTAAATAATTGAAAACGTCCTTAGGGAGTTATTTGATACTTTTGGATGAGATAAAGTTTCTGGGACTTTTGTTCATTTTAGTTTAATAATTTTTTTCTTACCAAAAAAAATTGGATTAAGAAATTATAAACCATTTTGTTAATAGTATTAAATGTATGGAATTATGGTTTATAATTTCAACCATTTTAATATTGTTTTATCCTAAATTTTAAAAAATATTTTAATTGAATTTACTTGAGTCTTTTACTATATTGGGATAAAGCAATATTCAATCCTTGAACTTGAAAAGAATTTTCAATTTGATCCTTAAATTTTTTTTGGTCCATATTAGCCTCGAAACTTGGTAAATTTTCTCAATTTGATCCCTAAACTTACATTTTTGTTAAGGTGTAGTGATGATGCGGCACAATCTTAGATTGCCACGTTATTATACCTTAATATAATTCAAGTTTTGGGACTAAATTGAAAAAACCTGTCGAGTTTCAAGACCAATGCAGACAAAACAATCAAGGACCAAAATGAAAAAATTGTCAAGTTTACTTTATCTCTAAAATTTAAGAAATTAACGACAATTTTTAAAAATAAAATAAAGAAAAAGAAAATCTCAACCGTCCAACACTCAAAAAATAAGGTTCTTGTCCTTTTAAAGTCCGTTAAGATTTATTGCCGTTGAAAGCACTGTGTCCCCCCATATTGCCCCCACACACGCTTTAAATTTCCCATTCCCCATAAAGGGCACCCACCAAAAACCAAAATCCCCGCTTTTTTTACCTCACAACTCCACTTAACCCATCGCAATTTTCTCCAAACATCGAGGACATTTCTGTCAATAAAAGAAAAAACTCAAAATCTCCCCTTTTTCTTCTTCAGTCTCATAGTTCATTACCGTTCCCTCTTTTATAGCACTGTCGCTTTGTATTTTCCATACAGTAGCAAAAAACGAAACCCCCCACAAAAACCAAACATTATTAAGTTCTTCGCAGATTTTAAGGTGTTTTAGTGTTCTTTTTTATTTAGGATTCTGGGTTTTGTTTATTTTTTGTAATGGAAGTGGAAAGCTGTGAAATTGGTGGTGGTGGTGTTTCAGCCACCAAAACCGGTGGTTTGTGCGGTGGTGTAAGAGCTGAGATCGATACTTCGGCACCGTTTGAATCGGTTAAAGAGGCTGCTTCTCGATTTGGTGGAATCGGTTATTGGAAACCCTCTCAACCTAAGCTCATGTCTGAAACTGAGGTAAAAATAAAATCTTGGTTTTTATTTTTGGTTCTTTTTAAGGAAAATGTTACTGGGTTTCATGTTTTTTTTTTTGTTTAAAATTTCAATGTGGGTTCATAAAGTTCTTAACTTTGAAAATTTTAATGCACTATCTGGCTGTCAAATTTGTGTTTTTTTTTTTCATATTTTTGCTTAAATTCTTGCTTTGAGGTAAAATAAATGGTGGAAAATCAGAATAATAAGTGTTTAGAAACGAATAGTCCACTGTATTTTGCTTAATGCAGCTAAAAAATTAAGCTTTTCATTGTTAAATTAAATCTTTTAGGGTTGTTTTGTATGGATTTTGCTGTCTTATACATAAATACATTATGTATGTATGTTTGAATGTATGTATGTATCATTGTTTACTAGGTTTCATTATGGCTTCTTTATTCTATAACTTTGAAGTTGTTGTTGTAGTCTTCTTGTTAGTTCAATGATACATATAGATGGATTTTGCTGTCTTATAAACACGTATATATACATGTATACATTCGTACATACATATATATGTATGTATCATGTTTCATCATGACTTCTTATTACTGTAACTTCGAAGTTTGTTGTTGTAGTCTTCTTGTTAGTGCAATGATACATATATATGGATTTTGCTGTCTTATAAAGACCTATATATATACATATATACATGCATGCAAACATACATATGTATCATTGTTTACTAGGTTTCCTCATGGCTTCTTTATTACTGTAACTTTGAAGCTTGTTGCTGTAGTCTTCTTGTTAATGCAACAGCTTTTATAATATGAATTGTCTCGAAGGCCCTCTAGTTTCAATTGATTGATGTTTCGATTTTAAACTTTTTTCATGTTCATTGAATGTTTCGCAGCATGATGGGGAAGAAGTTGACATTGCGAAATTGGAGGAACAAGCGGCGAAACTGGAGAAAGATCTCATTGTTAAAGAAAGAGAAACATTGGATGTGCTGAAAGAACTCGAAACAACGAAATTAACAGTCGAAGAACTAAAATTAAAGCTGAAGAAAGAAGCATCCGAAGTGGATGTGAAGAACACGGATGCTGAGAAAGAGAATCGTTGTGGTGACCATCCGAACTTGGTGGGAAGTTTAAGCCCCTGTCCTTCGGCAGCTCCAGGTTTAATCTTGATGGAGTTGAAACAGGCGAAACTGAACCTTTCGAGGACAACTAATGATCTTGCTGATATTCGAGGTTCGGTGGAATCACTAAACAAGAAATTAGAGAAGGAAAGGAATTCTCTCGAAAGGACTCGAGAGAGGTTAAGTCAGAATTCTTCAAAGATATCGTCGCTCGAAGAAGAGTTAACTCAAACAAGACTGAAACTGCAAGTAGCAAAAGAGGCTGAAATCAAAACCGGGGTTGATAATCCTTTGGATATATCAAGGGAACTTCAAAGACTAAGTTCTGAAGCTGAGCAATTCAAGAAAATAGGACAAGCAGCGAAATCGGAGGTTTCAAGAGCAGTATCCGAGATTGAACAGACTAAAACGAGAATAAAAACGACTGAGATGAGGATACTTGCTGCTAAGAAAATGAAGGAAGCTGCCCGAGCCGCTGAAGCTTTGGCTCTTGCTGAGATAAAAAACCTTTCGCGCAAGGAGAGCTTGTCTGGAAATCCTGTGCAAAAAGCCGAAGGGGTGACTATTTCATATGAGGAGTACTCTGCCTTGATGTCCAAGGCACAAAACGCCGAGGAACTTTCTAATAAGAAAGTAGTCGATGCTATGGTCCAAGTTGATGAAGCAAATGTTTCGAAAATGGAAATCTTGAAGAAAGTAGAAGAGGCCACGGAGGAAATTAAAACGAGTAAGAAAGCCTTGGAAGAAGCATTAAACCGGGTAGAAGCTGCGAACAAAGGCAAGCTGGAAGTCGAGGAAGCTCTTCGCAAATGGAGATCTGAGCATGGTCAGAAACGACGATCCTTACACAACCCTACCAAGTTCAAGAATTCGTACCCATCTCACAATCGAAAAGATTCTCGTTTATTCGACGTGAATGGATTGAATCTGGTTAACGACGGTCCAACCCCGGTTTTGAAACCAACCCTATCCATAGGTCAAATACTTAGCCGAAAGTTGCTTCTTCCTGAAGACTTTGAAACTGAGATGCTAGCAGAGAAAGGCACTGTGAAAAGAAAAGTGTCATTGGGTCAAATGCTCGGCAAACAAAACGGTGATTACGTAATCAACTCTCAGAAAACCGAGAGAGAAACCGGTCACAAACAGTTCTCAGGAAAAAGGAAGAAGTTCGGGTTTGCTCGGTTTTCCCTCCTTTTAGCTAAACAAAATAAGAAAAAGAAGAAGCCAACTCTCAACTTGAGGTAGATGCTGTGAGATATATATATATATATTATATAAGTGAAGCACTAACTCTATTAATTACTTGTATTGTTTGACCTCATTTCTCTTCAAAGCTTCATGCTTTTTATGTTATGTTTGTTTAGGTTCTTCTCTAGGCCATGTCCGCCATGTTTGAATATCATGTTTGCCCAACTTAAATGAAATATGACTTGAATGTTGTGCCATTTTATGCATCTGTTTACTTTGCCATAGTTTCGTAAATGTTGAGATTTGAATCTTAGACATGTTTGATGTCATGATAACCGTGTAAATCGATTAAGCATATCAACTAGTGTTGGATCTTGGAAGAGTGAATACAGGTTAGGAATTTTAGAGATGATATTGTTAATAATCACAAACCTCAAAAGGATTAATCTTTATGGACTGCAAAAGGATTAAGCTCATTAACATCAAGTACTTCAAAGGTAAAAATACCATGGAGATCATTGCACTAAGAATTTGATTGCAATTGGCTCTCTTTATGTTAGAACAAAGAGCAAATTTATCATTTCTATTAAAAATTTTATCATTTCCTACTGTTAAGAATTTTAGAGATGATATTGTTAATAATCACAAACCTCAAAAGGATTAATCTTTATGGACTGCAAAAGGATTAAGCTCATTAACATCAAGTACTTCAAAGGTAAAAATACCATGGAGATCATTGCACTAAGAATTTGATTGCAATTGGCTCTCTTTATGTTAGAACAAAGAGCAAATTTATCATTTCTATTAAAAATTTTATCATTTCCTACTGTTAAAAACTAGCATGGTTAATGCACGTGTTCCTTATGGTAACGTATATGGATTAGTTTTTAACCGTAAAAATGGATGAAATTTTTAACAGAAAGACCAGTTTGCTCTTTAATTTAACGGACTGATACTAATTTACTTATTTTTTTAGTACAATCCAACTCTTAGTACAAGGATTTTTTATGCTACTTTTACCGTACCTTATTCTACATGAGGATGATAAGCAATGGGGATTGCAAACAGTTCATGTTTTCTTCTTATTGACAAACCAAGAGCCTCTGTCATGTCCAAATCTTCAGGCTTCATTCCATTTGGAAGTTTCCAATCAAAGTGATACAACAAGTTTGCAATTGGCAACTCAATGTTGCTCAAAGCAAATGAAATACCGGGACATATCCTTCTTCCGGCACCGAACGGTATGTATTTGAAATCCGTTCCTTTAAAATCAATTGAATTATCAAGGAACCTTTCAGGACAAAATGTCTCGGCATTATCCCAATGCTTAGGATCTTTTCCAATCGCTCCTGCATTAACGAGGACTTTAAATTTGGTGGGTATATCGTAACCGTCGAGCCAACAATCCTCGCGGCATTCTCTTAGTACTAGAGGCACAGCAGGATGTAGCCTTATGGATTCTTTGATGACTGCTTTCACGTACTTCAGCTCATGAATGCTTCCTTCATCTACATATCCTTTGCCGGTAAATACCCGTCTTACCTCGTTCTTTGCCTTTTCCATAATCCCGGGGTTTTTCAGCAGTTCTGCCATTGTCCATTCCACAGTTATCGACGATGTTTCGCTCCCGGCACTGAACATGTCCTGAAAGTGGAGAATGGAGTCTTACTAAGCAATTATGCATACTATGCTACAAATGAAAAACAGAAACTCGAAAACTGACCAAGATAATTGATTTGATGTTGTCAACCGATAGAGGAAACTCGAGCTCACTGTTTTCTTGAAGGTCTAAAAGAATATCAACCAAATCTTTCATTTCTTCACTGTCGCCACCGTATATTTTCCTTCTCTCTTGGTGCTCGGCAATGATGTCCTCGAGTATCCTATCGGCTTCCTTATGCAGCTTCTCGAATTCGATTCTCCCGCTAAGTAATTCTAGCAGTTTAAGAGATGGGAACATATCGGCAATAGTGAACCTTCCCGATAACTTACTAACTCGAGTGATGATCGATATGAAAGCTTCTTGATCTTTGCATTTCTCACTGAAAGCCGCTCTTGATGTTACCCCATATGTCAATGAGAAAATCTTTTTACTAAGATTGATACCTGAACTACTCCCCCATAAAGCGATCGAGTTGATAAAACTCGACACCTCCTCTTCTCGAACTTTCCGGAATGATTCGACACGTTTCGGGCTTAAAAGCTCAGTAACGCAGATTTTCCGTAGGTGTCTCCAATAACTACCGTAAGGCGAGAAAACGATGTTGGTTGAATCGTAAGACATGATCTTAGAAGCTAATATGGTAGGCCTTGAAGCAAAGCTGATATCGTTGGTTTTCAAAGCCTCTTCGGCTAATTCCGGTGACGATATTACGATATACGAAATGGACCCGGTTTTGAGATGGATCAAAGAACCATATGTTTTAGCCATGTTTGCTAATGTTTGGTGAGGCAATGAACCAACCAGTTGGTGCATGTTACCTATCAAAGGTAGCTTCCATGGCCCTGGAGGTAACTTTTTCACAGGTTTTTTGGGTTTTAGTAGATGAACTATGACCAGAATGATGAACAAGGATATGATTATGTTGATCATGATGAACATAAGTGATAACAAACATGTAATCTACACACATACATATGTATATGAGTGTGTGCGTGTCGGTATGGGGAATCAAATCAATCCAAGGAAGCTGTCGTATAGATAAGTACAAAGCAAAACCAGCACTCCAAAAATTTATGGCGTCTTGAACTAATAACATTTAATAAAGCAACCCCATTTTTGTTTATTTGGATTTAGGATAAAGAAAACAAATACAAATACCTACAAATAAGGTACGAATTTCTGAATAAGTACACAAAAGCTTTGCTCAGCAGCACTGACTAGCAACAGTGGCCCTAAATAAATAAATATGTATGTTGTTGAAAAATGGTCCCGGGACTGTTGGTGAAGAGTAGAGGAGTTTATAGGCGGGGTCGGGGTTAGGTACGACATTAATACGGGTTAATTATGATATTAACACATTTTAAATTAAGCTCAAGTTAATTAATACTTATAAATGGTTAATTTAAATTTATTTTAAATTCGACTCATTTTATTTTTTAAAAAATAAAAATATATTTATATTGTTTTTAATTTAATATTTTTTATTTATTAAAATTTTGGATGAACTACAACCAAGATCACTAATTTATTAATAAATTTAAGTTTTGTTCACTTCAAAAGGTTACAAAATGGTCACTGAACTATTCGAAATTTTTTATTTAAGTTTTTATTCGAAAGTTCTTCCCCTTTGTTTACCGTTCATTTTTTTCATAAAATAACTTTGAACATCATGAATTTGCAAGCCAAAATCCAAACAGCTTTCTTCTTTAATCTCCGACACTGATCGTCAGATTGACTTAAATTTAAGTTTTGTTCTTCTACTCGTTGATGGATACTAATCCCTGGTACTAATCGTCGAATCGTCGCTTGGAGCTCAATAGCCAAGCCTCTTTTTTTTTTTTTAAATAACAAACTTATGACTTAAATAAAAACTTTCGAATAGTTCAGTGGTCATTTTGGAACTTTTGAAGTTAAGTGACCAAAATGTAAATAGTTTAGTGACATTAGGTGTAGTTTACTATTAAAATTTTATATGGGTAAACTACCACAATAGTCACTTTTATTTCCCTCGGGTAACATTTTAGTCATTTTAGTCACTAAGCCATTAATTGCCATTAACGGTGTAACAGTAAGCTGATATGGCACGTTAAATCATAATTTTAAACAAAAATTTAGGTTAAATTATACAAGTGGTCCCCATATTTTTTTTCGTTTTAAGCAATTTTTTATGTTCTTTTAACTTCTTTTTTCTTTATTCTCTTCTGCTTCTCCTTTTATTTCCCTTCTTTCTCCATCTTTTTAACTTCAAAGAAAAAAATTAAATTGCTCAAAACAAAAAAAAATATAGGATCAATTGCATAATTTAACCTAAAATTTTCATTGAAATAATGATTTAACGTGCCACATCACTACCATTACACCATTAATGACAATTAACACTCAATTACTAAAATGTTACAATATGATAACATAAGTGACTAAAACACAATATTTCAAATATAAGTGACTAAAACATAACTTGAGGGAAACAAAAGTGACTAGTTTGATAGTTTACCTATTTTATATATAGTCCTCTTAACATTTTTTTAACTTTAATTTTGTATTATAAATTATATAAATATAAAACATTACAGACTTATAAAAAAGATCGGGTTGGGCATGGGTCTTGAATATTCAAGCTTGAACCCATACCATATTTTAAATTAACTTAATTCTTTTATCTAAACTTATTTTTCGAGCTTAATATTTTTACTCAAACTTTCCTAAAATTCTAGCCATCCTTCAGACTTAGACAAATAACTTGACTCGTGAACAAATCTAATGGAGACAGTTGAATAGTGGTGTCGAGTGTTACAAGCAATCCTGACTCTAAAAATGTGTTGTTTGAACTTGAGCAGGCTATGGGTTCACTTAGTAAATGACTTGCATGTTATAATCCATGTGCATGAGTGGCTCTCACTCTACAACCTATTTAGGTAGGAATGACATTTTGAAAATTTTTTACCGAAAAATGTCGAGTAATATTTTCTCGTATCATATTTGTTAGCCCCATGCAAGCATTAAAAATTGGAAAAGCCTTCTATATTTCTGACAGTGGGTTTGTCGCTATAAAGCTGGAATGAAAATGGCCGTTGAAGGATCTTCCATGGCTCTCCATTATTGGACTTCTTGCAACAAACATCACTTGCTTGCATGATATCCAATAACCCCATTGAATTAGTTGATAAGGTTTTTTTTTTTTTACTAAAAGTGGTTGATTGGGTAAACGGTAAAATATCGTGAAGGTTTCTGTCTGTAATTTGATTTTCCTGTTAAATATTTCATTTATTTATATTGTTAAAAATTGGTCATTTCATGTTAGAATGGGGTATACGTACTCTTTAGTTATTTTATCAGCTACACCATATTTCTACTGTAGAAATTGATGAATTTTTGAATAAAAATGATCAGTTTACTCTTTTATCTAATGTGCGGAGATTAATTTATTATTTTTGAGTAAATGGAGTAAAAACAATCTAACTCCTAGTACAAGGGGATCATTTTTTTTCCATAAAATTTCTTTAAGCATTACAAATGTTGGATGTCAAAAGAAGTTGAATCAAGAAGTATGACATGACATATTAATTTAAGGTAGGGACTAAATCGTAAAAATGTGAAAGGCCTTAGTGTAAATATTCAAAATTCATTGAGTCAATATAAATATGAAAAAATTGAAGGACCAAAAAAGAAAATAGCCAAAAGGAGGGAAGGACTAAAGGGTAAAATAAATTGGAGAATGAGAGACTAAATTGCATAAGTGAAAAAATAAGAGGATTAAATTACAATTTTACAAAAGGAGAAATGAAACAAAAGTGAATATATTTTACCAAATTGAAATTTTACCAAAATAAGAGTGACTAACTTACAATTTTACCAAAAGTGAGAAATGTCAAAAGTTTTGAAAATTTTGTCCAATAACGAAAAATATTTTACACGAAGTCAATCAAACACCAAAAAATATAACATTTTTCAAAAAACTATTCCATTTTCCAAAAATCATTTTTCGAAGCTATTTTCAGCCAATCAGACAGGCCCTTTATCTTGAGTCATTTCAAATTTACGTTATTTAAAAAAGTTTGAGTTTGTTTGCATAGATGTCGGTATGTTTAAATATTATCAATATTTAGTCCTTGAACTTGACAAATTTTTTCACATTGATCCCTAAACTTTTCTTTCACATTAGTCTCGGAGCTTGACAACTTTTTTTTATTTGATCCACAAACTTAGATTTCGTTAAGGTACAATGACATGACACTCTAACACTATACCGCTAGTGGCGTTTTAAACTCCACAAGCAGGGCTACGGGGTTGACAAATATTTTATAGGGATAAAGTAAAATATTAAAAAAAATAAACACATGGTAATTTTTTAAAGCTACTTGTGAAATAAAAAAAAGTACATTATCAATATACTAAATACTAATCATATATATATTTAAATAATTTTTGGAATTTTTTAGATTTTATATATAATTTTTTAAAATTTCCAGCTAACGACGTGACATAATGCTAGAGTATCATTTCATCATACCTTAACGAAATCCAAGCCTAAGGATCAAAGTGAAAAAATTACCAAGTTTTAGGACCAATACAAACAAAAAAAACTTTAGGGATTAGAGATATTATCAAATTCAAATACTAAAGATGATATCGACCGCAGGGTATCAAAACCTCGAGAAAGGATGAGCTTTAAGAATAGGCGAAGACAATTTGGAGGCTTTGCCCAATTCAACACTCAAAAAAGGGAATAATTTTCGTATCCATTCAATCTTTCTGCCGCTGACCATTCTTTCCCGAGGGTAAAAGATCACTTTTTTCTTCAATTATTTCCTTTATTTCCGTTCAACTTCCGTAGATCTTTTATTATCTTAATCTGGGTTTCTTTTATTTTGACAATTATTTTCTAATTGCTTGTTTAATTTCATGCTTTCACGGGTTTTTCTTCTTTTTCTTTGTTGATTAGCTTTTGGTTTCTGTTTCATCTTATGTTTAGGGTTCATCATGTGCAATTTGAAGAACCAAATCAGAATATGCTATTGTTATAAGATTAATTATTAAGAATTGGTGTTGGATATTATCTGTTTTTGAATAGTTTGATTAGTTTAATCATTGTTGATATAAAATTCAAGTTATGGAAGCGGAAGGTGGTTCACACGGTGGTGTAGAGAACCGAAGTAGAGTTGATAGGTTTTGGGTGGTTGAGTCAAGCTATATCTTCCTTGACCGTATAGGTGTTGAACCGATGGGAAGTTATTAGCAGAGTCATGGAGGGTCTTAACCTTGGAAGTGGTTGGGAGGTTTCTGTCCCCACGTGGGTTCAAATGTGATTGGTGAAGTTCCGTGTGCTATGCTTGTAAGGTTCTGTTTTTGGATGGTTTGATTAGTTTCATATTTGTTGATACAAAATTCTAGTTACGGAAGAGGGAGGAGGTTCACATGCTGGTGTCGAGAACCTAATTGACGTTGTTAGGTTTTGGATGGTTGAGTCAAACTATATATATGTATATCATCCTGGATCAATCCATCATAATATAGGTGTTGGACCAATGGGAAGTTAATAGCTGAGTGATGGAGGGTCTTAACATGTGTGCTTGGAAGTGATTGGGAGGTCTGCTGTCCCCATGTGTGTTCATATATGATTAGACTTTCTTTTAGTAGTTTGATCTCCATGTGTTTGGCTAAGAGATTTCTTTCGGGTGTAGTTGTTGGGTGATCCTGATGTGCTAGGACTATCTCTTAGGCAAAGTGATTAGGTGAAGCGTGGTGGTTTTCGAGCTTTCTTGGTGTTAGGCCCAACAATCTTATTTTGGTGTTTGGCCTCGGTTGTACATAGCTTGTTAGAGTTTTGGTTGTTTTGGCCCCAACTATCGAGTGATTTTATGTATTAGTTTTAAGGATATCGAGTGTTGTTATTATATAATCTCTTAGCTTCTTTTATGCTAGTATAGAAGACATCGACTTTTCCTTTCTTTAGCATTATGGGAAACTCATGCTATTTAATGAAAAACTCCAGGCATTATGGATGCGAGATTTGGGCTTTTGTTCCTCTTCATGTTGGGTGCTACTTGGGCATGTAACGCCCGACAACTAGAAGTTGTTGAGATAGAAATCTCGGATCCATCAGGTAAATTCTCTTAATTTCTTTTTCCTAGTAGCAGGGGAGGGTGGATTTTTATGCTGCGGGGGAGGCTTTAATAGTAAATTAGCCCTTAAACTATATCACAATTCGTGAGAAGTGATCCATAAAGTTTAATTTTGCCCCAGTTTACATAAAAGCAATATCAACCAATAAGAATGTGACACATGGTACATTCTTATTGGATGTTGTACATATTTTGGTAAAACAGGACAAAATTGATAGTTTAGGACCACTTTGGGAAAAGAAAGAACTTTAATGACCAATCTAGGAATTGGGGTATAGTTTAGAGGACAAAATTGATAGTTTAATGACCCGGAATTCTCGGTTCAGTTGTCCAGGTAAACTGGAGGCAAGATGAAAAAGTGATAGAAACGGTTGCTCGGAACGACAACGTGTGCACCTTGTGTGAGCAATTTACTACTGAGGCAGTTGATTACCTTTCACAGAATAAAACGCAGACTGAGATAATTGAGATTCTTCACAAAAGTTGCTCCCGTTTACGAGCTGTTGAGCCCCAGGTAAAAGCATAAAACATTATGGTATTCTTGTTCTTCCTTCCGTTCTCTTCTATTCTCTTC
Source organism: Gossypium raimondii (assembly GCF_025698545.1). NCBI lineage: Eukaryota > Viridiplantae > Streptophyta > Magnoliopsida > Malvales > Malvaceae > Gossypium > Gossypium raimondii. The sequence goes on along the minus strand of NC_068567.1, from coordinate 372,171 downwards.
CTAAATTCGAGAAATACTAAATTAATCACTACCCGATTTATACTGCACAGTGCATTACACTTGTGGACTACTATGCACCTCTCTTCTTCTTGGAAATATCTTCGGTACAACCTCAAGATTTCTGTACAAAGTTCAACCTTTGTCAAAAAGTTGCACTTATATCTTCACAATTCCGCGAAGATAGTTGTAGCATGTGCCACCGTGCTATTTCCGAAGTACTAATGAAGTTGCAAGATCCCGATACAAAGGTGTGATCTTAATACGTATTTGATATGAACATACATGCAAGTAGTTTTTCCTTTTGGTTGAATTAGTATAGTGTAGGTAAAAGTACCATGAATGTCTCTATACTAAGAGTCAAATTGTATTGTGGCCTTTTTACTAAAAAATGGGCAAATTAGTCTCTGTATATTAAATCAAAGAGCAAATTGATCTTTTCTGTGAAAATTTCATCTATTTTTACTGTTAAAAACTGGTTCTTGAGGTACACGAGTCATGCTAGTTTTTTATTAGTAAAAATAAATGAAATTTTCAGCAGAAAAGATCAATTTGCTGTTTGATTTAACGTTCAGGGATTAATTTGTCCATTTTTTAGTAAAGAGGCCAAAATGCAATCTGACAATTAGCTCGAGACTAATTCATAATACTTTAACCGTATAATGTATGATTAGCTCGAGACTAATTCATACACACTTTTTATTGAAAAAGTTCTTGTTTTAATGTGAGTTGTCTCCTTTTGTTCATCGGTGCCAGTTGGAGATACTCGAGCTTCTTTTGAAAGGATGTAATTCAGTGCAGAACTATGTGCAAAAGGTGAGTGTAATCAGTTTCAGACTTCGACTCATCGAGCTTTTGCTTTTTTCTTTTTTATTGGTTTTGTTCTGCTAAACACTTAAACCTGCCGTTGTGGTGTTCTTTTTTTCAGTGTAAGCGGTTGGTTTTCGAGTATGGGCCATTGATCCTCGCAAATGCCGAGCACTTCTTGGAAACTACCGATGTTTGCACCATACTTCATGCCTGTGATGGTGGAAAGCAAGAATCAGTGGCAGATTCTTGATTTTATTTTATGAAAACCACAAAGGATATTTTGTTGTAATATAGTGTATATATATAAACGTAAAACATTTTAATCCCAGGTTTGCAAATTGTGTGTTGAACGAATTATAAATATTGAAAATGTTATGTATTTGCTCGAATTTGAGCTTGACTTGAAATTATTTGTTATTCGAAAAAATTTTCGATCCTAATGATCAACCTGATCCCAGATATTTGCCCCAACTAGGTTGATGGATAATATTCTGAATGTTTAGGGTGTCTAGCTGAGTTAATTGTAAATGAGAAAATGTAATATATTATATATTTTTATAATATGATTATGACTAAACCAAATTAAACTGAAGAAATTAATTGAAAGTAATGGAACTAATTAAAATGGATCAATTGGTATGAACATCATTATTAGACTTTAAAACGTATTATTTATGGATTGAGAGCCATAAGTAGTTCTAGATATTGTATAAAAAATTGATATAATGAAATTGTTAAAAAAATAAATGAAAAAGGTTCCGGTCACGTTCAAGCAACTTTTAGAAATGAATTAACATTAAATTAAAGGGACATGAAAATCATAATGTCAAAAACCAGCTTAGTTCATTTAAACATAATGATTATGCTTTAAAAACAACTCATCCATTTAAGATCAGTCTCCCAAAATCCAAGTCTAGATTTGAAAATTTGGATACCTTTCAGAAATAATAAACAGCTAGCTACTTGCTCAACATAAACATTAATAAAGTAACAAAACGGAGATAAGAGGAAGTGATCAACGAAGCCTCCTAGCTTCCCTCTCAGACTCGAGCAAGGTGAGAATATCTCCCTCCCTGACCGGTCCCTTCACGTTCCTCATAATAAAACGGTTCTGATCATCCAAAAACTTGACTCTCACTTGAGTCACTTGACCTCTCGATCCCGTCCTTCCCATAATTTTCACCACCACGGCAAACTTAATTTGTGAATCCATCCTGCAAACAACCATGCAGCATTGTCAAATAATAATAAAATAATCTAAACTAATCAGTGTTTGATTGAAACAAATAAACAGAGTTTAACTAGAAGATTATTTCTCAAATTTGACTGAAAATAGGAGTCATACTTAACAACAACATTATTTGTTGTAAAATTGAAAACCCATTACACCAAATTGGATAGATAATGCACCAGCAAAGCAGCATAAGTTCATGAAGATCCTTCCACTTACAGTTTTGCAAATTAACAGCAGACTTCAACAGATAACCAAGTAATCTACTCTTCAAAACAGATTTAACACGACCATTGCAGATTCAATTTAACCCCGTTATGCCAAATTTGATAAAAAAAAAGCTTCGGCAAAGCAGCATGGTTCATTGAGATCAATACACTTTCTACTTTGCAAATTAACAGCATGCTTCATGAGATAATCAAGTGATCTACTCTTAAAAACAAATTAAACAGTACTACTGCTGAATTTATTTAATGAAACACTTGAAAAGGGACCTCAAAAAAAGATTATTGATCATGAATTAGAAAACTCATTTCACCGAATTTGACAGAAAAACGCTTCAGCAGAATCGGCAACGGTTCATTAAGATTCATACACTTTCATCACATATTGGCAGCATGGCTCAACAGATAATCTATTGCTGATTAATCTTAATAAAAAAACAACTTATTTCTTCCATAAACAAAGAAAAAAAAAAAGAGATGCCAAAGAAATTTATAAACAGCGAAACAACAATAGATCTGACCTTAAATGCAACTAAAGGAAACTACAAAAAAGCTGATCCGGAATAGATAAAACGGACCTTAAATTTGGCTAAGTACGAGGCCAACGACACGGTAGCGGCTGCTGCTTGTGAATTTCAGAGTAAGGGGATGATAAAAGCCCTAGAATTAGGGTTTATATAGGCAAGTTTTTGAAATGACTATATTCAAGGGGATTTGGGCTTGTTGCCAGAGGCTGCTAAAATGGAAATTTTCAATTTAGGCCCATGAACTTTTTTTTAAAATTTTAAATTATTAAAGATAAAATTGCACTTTGGCCTCCCTAAAATTATAAAAATTTAATTTAATCCTTTAAAAATTATAAAGATATAAACTATAAAAAATTAAAATTTTATTCGGCCCCACTAAAAATTTGTTCTGGCTTCACCCCTGCTTGTAACTTGGGATATTACGGTCCACTTAGGGCTTTAGAGACATATAGACAGGTGTAGGTGACAGTCCTTTAAAATAGTCAAATCCTTATCCCATAGCACGATCCTTCCTTGTGTAACTAGAAACTCTTTTCATTTCTTTGCTCTTTACCTCTTCCTTTGAAAAGCAACGAGATAAAGCTTCTGCTATAGTCTCAGATCTGATGGTGAGTTTTATAGTGAATCTTGTTAACTTCTTATGAGCTCTTCCAAAGTGTGCGTTTAAAGTAGTAATACTTGGGTAATCTAATGTTACCCTATTCCCAAACTTCTTCGATCACTTTGATAACTCAGACCAACTTTAGTTTTTTAGTGTTTCGGGTGAAAGCTTTGAATTATCAATTTTATATATATATATATATTTAAGAGATAAATATAGTTTTTATCTAAAAGTTGTATTTGCTTTCAACAAAATTAATAAAAAGAAAAGAAGAAATAATTTGAATATGAAAAGATGCATCCAGAGGGGTGAATCTATTAGTCTTACATGCATGTTGAGCACTAAAGTAGTGGTATATAGACTTTTTCCACATTAAAACCTTGTGAAATAAATAGGTACTTGTTGGGTCACAATATAAATTCACCAATAAAATGGGGAATGGAGAAGTGAGTGGATTTGATTGGATGATTGGTGGACGATCCTAGTGATAGTTCTAGTACAGTCATTGCAAGAGCAACTAAGAAAATGAGAAGGCGACCGGAGTCATTACAGGAAGTTGAGACGATTTGTAAATTGAGGGTTAAGTTTTAAAATTATGACTAAATCAATATAATATGTAGAAGTTAAAAGTTAAATTTATCATTATATCGCTTTTTCAACTACCACGCCACCCTCCCGTTAATGCAATTAACGAAAATGGATAAAAAAAATCCATAACTGGATGATCAAAAAAGAAAATAGTCCATAGTTCGGTGACCTGTGGTGTAGTTTACCTCTTTTTGAAATACATCATTGCATATTTATAATTTTAAATATCTGCGTTGTCAATAAAGCTGTGATAAAAAATTAAACTTTGGGGGCCATGGCCCCCTTGGGCCTTAACGTGGCTCTGCCACTCCCTAAATAATTATTAAAATTTTAATTTTTATAACAAATTTTTAATACATAATAAAAAAACATCTTTCATTGTGTATTGAAGAAAAAAACAACAAACACGTGTGTAGAGAGATATTGTAAGAGGAAATCTAATTTAGTTTATAAAAGCTAGTAGGATGCTTTCTTACGGCAAGTGTAATTCACTTCCCAGCGATGAGGAGCACGATGACAAATTTATGGCATTCTGTTAGAGAGGTCCAAATCTCGGATCTGGAGAAGAAGAGATTTTTGTTTCGATTTTTTCACAAAATGGATATGGATCGGGTACTACATTGGGCTCCATGGGCTTTTAATAATCATCTTTTGATGATTCATTGGAAGATGGTGATGATTCGATGAATGTACCACTAATCTATGCGATTTTTTGGGTACAAGGGCACGATATTCCACCAGGTTTTTTTTTACTAAATATTTAGCAAAGCAAATAGGTAATTTTATGTTTAACAAAAAAAACATAAAAACTTCGGTTAATTCGGTTAACCGATCGAATTAACCGAAATATTTCGGTTAGGTCAATTTTTTTTGAAAAAAAATTCAATTCAATTAACAGTTAAAGATTTAAAAAAATCGATTAATTCAATTAAAAATAGTTGAATTCGATCAAGCGAAAACCTCCATATCCAACTTTGTCCTGCTACAAAGATTTTCATCCTACACTCTTTGTCTGTGTGTGCAATAAAAGATCTCCAATTTAGCAACCACAATACATTGCAACACGTGTCTCAGTTTTCTTTTCTGTAATAAATTTCATGTAGATATACACATATTAGCTTCATCATCATGGATCACACGACACTACAAATAAAATGTACGAGATTCCCCATGTTTTTGTGTGGTTTTTAGACATTCAATATTTCAACTTCAGTTTTCAAACAGGACGTCCCCTGTTTGTGTGTTTCTTTCATGTTTTGCATGGTTAGAATATGAATTTAATGCTTACTCTTTGTTTGAGTTATATCTACTTCGGTAAATGTATCATTAGAAATTAAATTGTAATTTGTCCTCTTTATTCAAAAAATAAGTAAACTAGACCTTATATAGTAGATCAAAGAGTAAGCTAGTCTTTTCTGTTAAAAAGTTCATCCATTTTTACTGTTAAAAACTAATATGGCTGACGGAATAATGTTGCTTACACATGGAATGTCATGTACGCCCATTCTAACTTACAATTACCAGTTTTTAACAATAGAAATGGATGAAATTTTTAACATAATGACCATTTTGTTCTTTGATCCAATGTATGGGGACTAATTTACCTATTTTCCGAGTAAAGGGAGTAAAATGTAATATGACTCTTAATACAATGGCCTTCATAGGATTTTTACTTATATATTAGCAGAAGTCCTTCAACCTCACTTTAAAAAATCATTTCTTCTGCCAATTTATGTTGTTGGATATGTAAATTTGGATCTAAAATAATTGAAAACTAATGTATTCTCAGTTATTTGACATAGCATGACTCGAATGCCACTTGTTAGAATTGTAAAAGTCTGATATAAAAGACTAGATGCGAGAGTGTACTTGAATCCATCGATATATTAAAATATTATGGTTTTAATATTACAAATTAATACACAAATATTTTAGAGAACACGACTATCTTTTTTCTAAAGATAGTATGTAAAAAAAAAGACCATAACCCTAATATTTTGCAGATTAACATTAATTTCTATTAGCTCATAATAGATTAGTTTCTAAAATATCTATATATATCTATATATCTATATATATATATATATATATATGACCCATACTTTATTTGGTAATTGAAATTCAATAAACTTTATTCGATTAGAGTGCTTTTAATTTAGCGAACCTTTTATAATAGTTAATAATAATAATATGCAATTATTCTTATTATATATATGACATCCATATTATCCAATATTAATCTCTCTAGTTGACAGTTAATAGAATAATTTGATTTACACGATGTGATGCGTATGTTTTAGCCTTATTTAGACAAAATAAACAACAAAATGGATGCATGTACTTGAAAGGTTCCTCTATTACGGGACGATTAAAATAGTCCCTCTACTATTAAATGGATAAATTTAGTTATTGTATTATTAAAAAGAATCAACTAAGGCTAAATTGAAATAGAGTTACCATTTAACAAAGCTAATGTTTTTAAAATTTTTATGGTTCTATAAATAAAATATTTTGTTTGGAATTGAACTGCAATTAAAACAGATAATTTCAAGACATTTTTTATACAATAAAAATTAACTTTGTTACAACTTAGACTTATTTAATTCTTTTTAATCATGTTGTTGAAGGGGGATCGACTCCTCCCGGAGAAGTCTTTGAAATGTTGTCCTAGGTAATGCCGACCCGATCTCTCAACAACAGAAGATATTGTCCCTCGGGGGATCATATACCCCAACAATTAACATATATGGTATGGGTTAACGGTTCGAATCCCACCAAGGGTAAGATGCTCACATCGGCTCTCCGTAGGTGATCGAAACCCTCATTTGGGGGACAATACCTTTCATTGTTGAGGAACTAGGTTGGCGTCTTGGGAACGACACTTCGAAGACTACTCCAGGAGGAGTCGATTCCCCCTCAACAACACGATTAAAAAGAATTAAATAGTTCTAAATTGTAACAAAGTTAACATTTGTTGTATAAAAAATGTCTTGAAAATTATTTGTTTCAATCGCGGCAGTTCAATTCCAAACAAAATATTTCATTTATAAAACCATAAAACTTTAAAAATATTAACTTCGTTAAACCCTAAATAATATTTTTAAAATAATAAATGTTAACTTTATTTTTAATTTAGCCTTTTATTGTTAAAGAGATCGACTCCTCTAAAAAAATTTTTTGAAGTGTCATCCTTAAAGACGCTAATCTAGTCCCTCAACAAATATGAGGACTAAATTTATTCAATTAATAATAAAAAAACTAATTTAATCCAATCTTTATAATACAAAAACGTGTCAGATATTTTTTTTGGAATGTTTTGAGAATTTGGTCTTCAGTTTTCAGTTATAACATCCACGCAAAAGATTACAGATGGAAGGTGTAGAAGACCCAACCTAGCATAATCAATCACAAAAACAACAGCAAACTGAAACCGACAAATTATCGAACACTTGATAGGCAAAGACCCTATACCTAAAGTTGTCTTTCTACAAACATTTTCATCGTACACTCTTTGTCTGGTTATGCCACACGTCGTTTATAAAAGGTATCCAAATTTGCAAACACAATACAATGCTAATAATTTCATGTATATATTTACATATTACAATCATAATCAAAGAATGGATCACACAACACTACAAACAAAATATACTATTTGGGTTTTCTCATTTTTTTTTGGTGGTTCACATATTCATATTTCAACTTTCAAGCTTACCGTTTTAAAAATAACTTACGACATTTTACTCATTCCGATCGCTGAACTCGAATGTGTGATAATACATTGTCAAAATAATTTAAACTAACTCAAATCGTTTATTGCATAAATAAATTTATAAAAATAAAAATAAAAAGGTTCAACATCCAATCTCATACACGTATACTCCTCAATTAAAATTTTCCCGAAAGGTCCGATTTAAGAAATTCGACCCTGAATCAAGTTTTTTGACACCGACGAAAATCAGATCGTTGCAAAACGATTGTGTATGTGTGTTCTTTGGATGTCTAGTCTTTGGTGTTTTCAGTTTTGCACTATTAAAACATGAATTTGTTGATACAAGGAAGGGATTGTAACAATTTATTCAATAGAAAGGGCACGAGAGTAGGAGGGATGTCTTGGTCCCTTTTCCTTGTGTCAATAAGCTTTTAAAGTAACTGTTTCTAACAGTTCCTGAGAAGTCATATGTCGTTTATATATTGGTTTTAGACTCCTTAAAATTTAGTCGGTTAATTGATGTCTTATCATTGTAGGTGTGGACTATCATGTGTAGGGAATGAATATGTGTGACATGTGGACGACAGACATCCTGTCCGTGTTAGGTGTGTGGTCCCAATGATTTGCATATGTGGGTTCTCGAGCTCACAAGTGTTTCAACTCATAATATGACCATTCTTAATCAAAGGCATTGACCTATAAGGTCATATAGGCACAAGGCAGGCTCACAAGATTGCGTATTGTTGTGTAAAAAATCTATGTCAGCACTTTGACGGAATAGTTAACAGTGTAATTAATTTAGATTATGTAATAACATTATAAACATAAAAAAAGGGTCAAAGAATTGGAGAAGAGAGCTAATGAAAGCTTAGTGAATATATTCATAATTTCTCTAATCGAATTGATGTCTGATTGACTCGTGACACCAACTCAGTAAAAAACTTAAATAATAGTATAAGTATATAGGTTATACAAACATTAAAGAATTATAAAAGTTAATAATCTGAACTTAAAACCTGGATCCGAAACCCTAGTGGTCCAACTAAAAAAACTCAGGACTCAAACTCTAATGATCCGTATTTAAAACATCTGAAACCAAAAGATGTCGTGAACACAAAACATTAGCAAAACCAAATATATTTATATTGGGATCGAAATTTAATTGTAAATTTTAGTGATACATTTTTTATACAAATGCCTAAAGATACTTATAATCCCTTCTCAACCTTTAAATAGGAGGATAAATGCAGTTCAAAGAACTTGACCTTACATCCTCCTATACTGACAACAATGTCCATGCCAATCGAACCTTATATATATTTTACAATTATGTATTTTAATAGCTAAATCTTTACAAAATTTAAGAGCCTAGATGAAATTTTACCAATTTAGGAGAGCTGATACCCTGACTTAAAAATCTCAAACTTGAACTTCAACTCAAAATTGGTCCAAACCAAAAATTACTCTGAACCAAAAAAAAAAAAAATTCAAACCGACCTAACCTAAATTAACTTGACTCAAAACCAGTTAAATGTAAAAGTACCACGGAGGCCCTTGTACTAAGAGTCAAATTAATCTCTATACGTTAGATCAAATAGTACATTAATTCTTTTATTAAAAATTCCATCAATTTTTATTGTTAAAATCTGGTCTCTGTACATCAACATGATTTTTTATCTAACACAATATATAGAGATTAACAGTAGAAATGAATAAAATTTTAACAGAAAGGACCAATATAATTTTTTATCTAACACAATATATAGAGATTAATTTATTCGTTTTTAAATAAAAAAGACAAAATACGATTCGATTCTATTCCAATTAAAATATGTACATCAATCAGACAAAAGGGACTTGACATGTAAAAGGAGAGATATAATAATTTGTAATGAAATAAGAAAATCAAACACCAAACATTCCTTGGACGACAATATTTGAACATTGAACGACGGGCAGATTGCCAGATACCAAAAAACCAACAACACTCAATGTGGGACCCACCAGTACTCAAATCCCCGTTGCGTGTCATGATCCTAATGAATTAGTGACACGTGCGCGATAACCACTGGCCGTTGATGCATCTCTCCCAAACATGATTAATGACAGCTCGTCTAGTTGTAACTCGCAAACGAGTTTCCCGAGGAAGGTAACACCTGAGTTCTGTGTACCCAGGGAAATGCAACGCGTCGTTCAATGGTTGGTGGTTGTGGATTCCCACAGTTGTCACACCGAATTTTCACATGGCTGCTAAATCATGAGTAACATTATTTTTTAGTTACTAACTTTAAAAATAATAAAATAATCACTAAATTATTTAAAAATTTTTAGTGGGTTGCTAAAATCGTTATATGTCATTCTTTGTTCGTGCTAAAATCGAATGTTCTCTTTCATCTTCTCTTCTGTAGTTTAATTTTTTTGAAACAACTTTAAATGTCACGATTTGCGAACTAAAATCCAAATAACTTTCTTGTCCTATATTCAAAACTAGTCATCAAATCGACTAGGATCTAAGATATATTCTTCTACTCGTCGATGGGTACTAATTCACCATACTGATAATTGAATTGTGGCTTGGAGCTTATTAGCCAAACTTTTATAAAAAAAACTTAACAACTCAGTGATTTTAAAAAAAAATTATCAAATAGTTTAGTGACTTAAACGAAAATTTTTAAATAATTTAATGATCATTTTGTAATTTTTTAAAGTTGAGTGACCAAAATGTAAAGTTAATAATAGTTTAGTGATCTTGGGTGTAATTTACCAAAAAATTAATTTAGTTCAGTGATTAAAATATAACATATTAATAATTTACTGATTTTCAAGTAATTACACTAAAACATACCCAACATATATTAAAATAAATCCCAATAAAATTCACATATAATCAAATTTAATTGAGTAGATATTGATTAGGGTTAGAGAAAGGGTTTAGGTAGATTGAAGTTGACGAATAAAAAATCTTCCATAATAAAATATTCATGTTTGGTAGACTTCCCTTTTTTTTAACTATAAAAACCCATCACATTACCTCATAAACCTTTTAAAAAAAAGTTCATTTGTTCACATTTTCATTTTCTCAAGCCTCTGTTTGTTTCCTAGGAAAATAAAGTGAAGAAAGAAAACATTCTAAACCCATTTAAAGGTACAATTTTCAGCCTTGAGTTTATAGTTTTTTCATTACTTTGGGGTATCATAATTTTGTGTCAGATCTTTAAATTTTGTTCCTTTTTTTTTTATTTTTTATGGAAAATTGAGACTTTGTGAAGATTAGAAACTAGAGGTTGTAGTTTCATGGTTGCTAACTAGTTATGCCACTTAGGGATTAAATAAACTTTGATCCACTCAATTAATAATATTGAAAACAAAGGGTTCAATTTTATGTTAAATAAAAATTTCCCCTTTGCTACAATTCAATGAGAAAGATAAAGATTCATTTTTTTCCCTTTAGATTTTTCAAAGATTATACCTTTAATTGTGTGTTTCATATGCAATTTGATCTTTAATTAAGCACCAATCTTTTAGATTTTGTTTGAAACCCTTTCTTTTTTTTTTCAGGTGAAAAATCCCATCTTTTTTAGGCCAAATCCGAAACCCGGGTCTGGTCCGGTCTGGTCTAAACCGGTTCGTGGTTCACAAGGGAAACCAGGGAATGCTGAAAGATGAGGTTCAAAGTTGAGCACCATTTGTTTGAGATTAATGAAGATATTGCTTCATTTGAACTGCCCTTATTATCTATATCTAATGAAAGTCAACATTTAACTTTGTATAGTCAACTGTGTTTCAATGGTATTTTGACTAGAAATTTAAGGGAACATGTTATGTCAAAGCATGATGTTTGTGAAGATGGTTGAACTTTTCCTGGTTTTCAGGTTGGTTTTTGGTTAGTCGGTAACCTAGGTGAGATATATAGTACTAGTTAAGGTATAGACTGGTGTTGTTTTGGACTATATTCGGCATGGAACCGAAAGGGGTTGTGTTGATGGGAAGGTATGAAATAGGAAGGTTATTAGGGCAAGGAACCTTTGCTAAGGTTCACCGTGCTAGGAATCTCGAAACTGGTATGAACGTGGCTATTAAGATAGTTGACAAAGAGAAGGTATTGAAAGTTGGGATGATTGATCAGATTAAACGAGAAATCTCGGTTATGAGATTGGTTAGACACCCGAATGTCATCGAGCTTTACGAGGTGATGGCTACTAAGACGAAGATTTATTTCGTTATGGAATATGCTAAAGGTGGTGAATTGTTCAATAAGGTAGTGAAAGGGAAATTGAAAGAGGATGCTGCAAGAAAGTACTTTCAACAGTTAATCAGTGCTGTTGATTTTTGTCATAGCCGAGGCGTGTGTCATCGAGATCTTAAACCGGAAAACTTGTTGTTGGACGAGAATTGTAACCTTAAGGTTACAGATTTCGGGTTGAGTGCTCTTGCTGAATCGAAACAGCAAGATGGGTTGCTCCACACGACGTGCGGGACACCTGCTTATGTTGCACCCGAAGTGATCAACAGACGAGGCTACGATGGGTGCAAAGCTGATATCTGGTCTTGTGGGGTAATCTTATATGTCTTACTGGCTGGTTATCTACCGTTCCAGGATTCAAATCTGATGGAGATGTATCGTAAGATCGGGAAAGGTGAGTTCAAGTTCCCGAACTGGTTTGCTCCCGATGTACGCAGGTTGGTATCGAAAATCTTGGATCCGAATCCAAAAACAAGGATCTCCATGGAAAAAATAATGGAGAATCCATGGTTCCGTAAGGGGCTAGACCCGAAACCTGAACTTGTCGATCCTGAAGTCAAAGAACCGGCTATTGGACTCCAAACTGGAACTCCTTGCAACTTGAATGCTTTTGATATAATCTCTTTGTCTGCAGGCTTCGATTTATCCGGTTTATTCAGGGAACAAGAACAAAAGAAAGAGGTCCGATTCACGTCCAACAAAACAGCTTCGACCATCATTTCGAAACTGGAAGATGTTGCTAAGCGTTTACGGCTGAAAATAAAGAAGAAAGGAGGAGGGTTGATGAAAATGGAAGGGTGTCAAGAAGGACGGAAAGGTGTATTGGGGATCGATGCCGAAATATTCGAAATCACACCGTTTTTCCATCTGGTTGAGGTAAAGAAGAGCAATGGGGATACATTGGAGTATCAAAAGGTAATGCAACAAGATATAAGACCGGCTTTGAGTGACATCGTTTGGGCTTGGCAAGGCGAGCCGCTGCCGCAACAACTGCCGCCACCACCACCTACGGAGGAGCAACATCACGAGTCGCATCCATTTCATGTAGTTTCAACTCAGAGTTCATAATGATCATCACCATGTTAAGTCACTTTAAACTATCTTCTTCCTTATAACCTATATATACATATGCATGTATGCATTGTTCGTGTAATAAAACTAGACTTGTGAGTTGTGTTTGGATTGGTTCTTGTTAGGTTTGTACAAGTACTAAAATTAAATCACATCTTTGGTTTGAGTTTGAATTGAGTTAATTTTAAATCTGTGTCCGATTTAGTTCATTTTGAGATCGAATCATTATGAGTTTAGATTATTTGGATTTGATATTCGATTTCTTGTGTTGAGACTTTATAAGGTCAATATCATTTCGGGTTTAAGTAGTTTCAAAAGATTAAGATAATTTTAAATTCAGAATATTTCGAGTTCGAATCATTTGGAGCTTGAAATAGATGAGCTTGAACTAATTGTTGCACACTACACATTTGAGTTCAGTCTTTACGATGAGTACCACAACACATTCAATATATATATATATATGATACTAGTTCGAGTTTGAACAGAGTTTCAAGCGAATTAAACCTAAACATGGAATAATATGCCAAGGCATAAAAATAAGGATTTCAAAATTGGACTATTGGTTAAATCGGTTAGGTCTCTGGTTTGTCAATCCAATCAATGCATCCAGTTCGATTAAATAAATCATTAAAAATATTTGAAAAAAAAGCTCAACTAAATTTTTTACTCGGTTCAACCAATTCATAATGATTCTCAAGTCAATCAGTCTAATAACTTTCTTCAAATTAATACCCCGATCCAACCGGTTCGACACGGTTCAAATATCATTACATGAAAATACACAAATTTGTCAGCCAAGGGATGACAAAATATTAAATTTGTGAATAATATATAACAAATGATTCAAAGCATATTTCATATCAAAACGTATAATAAAGACGAATTAATAAATTTTTTTTTAAAATTCAAAAATAAGTAAAATACCATTAAATAAAAATTAACTCTTTTTATGGTTATGGTCACCTTTAACCTTAACGAAGGTAAAAAAAAATCACAATTGATTGTAGTGGTAGTGGGTTGGAACAAAAATTACAATTCACCGCGATGCCAATGAATAAAAAGCCATTATTCTAAATCGGTGGCACAATTGAAACTGATTTCTAAGCACAAAATACATGTCGATATAACCAATATTTAACCCCCATTACAAGGTTGGAACATAGCATACAAGGAAATAACTCAATAACATATTTCTCAAAAAATAATCAAATAATCCAATTTAAGTATAAAAAAGAATAGCACTTAGATATTTCAAAATTATACAATGTTAGCATTCTCAACTCATTTTTCATAAAACATGCACAAAAATATTGTATATCACATATATAACAAAACATTGAAGGTTGATTTTGGGGAATTAAACGTTAAAGGAATGTCGAGTTATTTACCTGATCTATTCAATCGACACTTGAATAACGATTTTCGCAAATCTTCAAGTTGTCTAAAATTTTAGAAACCGAACTTGAAAATCAAAATTCGATCAATAAATTAGAAGCTTACAAAGTTACGTATTTTCGTGATAATCTTAAAACATTTCAGTTATGTGATAAGCCCCTAGCAAATTAAGACATAATTATACATTTTAATAAAACTATATTTTACCTCAAAATAAGTAAATCAAATTTAATAAAATACATACATTTTATAAGAAAACTTAATAAATCACTAAAAATCAGTTTAGTATGGTTTTCAACCAAATAATATGTATTTGGATTGAAAATATTTATAAAAAAATTAAAAATCGAAATTCTGAAATTCTAAACTTCATGATCATTTGGCTTACTTGAAGCCATTCAAACTCAAAATTTACTTGGTATTTCAATAACAAAAAAACACGATTTAAAGAACAAATATAATACTAAAACTTAAAAACTTGTTTCGTCAAAATCAGTAACCAAAAAATTAAGTTTCGAAAACCAAAACATAAAAAATCATCACAATCTGCTTAGATTTTTTCAGTTAACAGTTTTGACTAGCTTACTTTGGGGTCTCATATCTTTTAACACGTGACTCATATTACAGAGATAGAAATACCAAATGAAAGTAAAAACTTCATACTAAGAAAAACATCTAAATTTCAAAACAAATGAAAACCAAAATATAGATTTTTAGTATGTCAAAATTGACTACTCGAAACTGTCAAAACCCCATACGACTAAAACTTCAAATTACTATTTTTGGTCCACCGTCTTATCAACGACAAAAACCCTGACATTATGTAAGGCTTGTCAACTTGTCATCATCTAGATTATAAGGGCTTGACGAATTGGTGTATGGCTTAAAAGATGTATATTAGTATAAACGTCATCAAGACCACATGATTCATCTCACGAGTACAAAAAAGACACTTATCTAGAAATATGTATATATAGAGTAAAAGAGAACTCACTTTTGATCCCTTAAACTTGACATTTCTCGATGCAAACCTTCCATCACTCACCATATCCCATATCCCTTTTTATCCTTCTTTTGTCCGACTCAAACAACATCAACAAGGGACATATTTAGACAAATATACAAGTGAAGATCTTAACCTCAAAAAATGGGGGTTTAACATCACCCCCCCCCTAAGAGCAACTGAATGATTGTGTGCTAGTGCATATAGGGTCCTAAGCCATAGTTTTTTGAACGATGGTGATGGCAGTCCAAAATGGATGGGATTGTCAAATGTTTGTATTGTGGAATGAGGGCACATAGGGTCTTCAAAAGATTAAAATTTAACATTAAACATTACTTTATCCCAAAATATATTAATCTATAATATATTAAGGGTATACTAATATAAATACAGCACGATTATATTTAGAACCAAATCAATATAAAATATAGGTTAAAACCCGAAATTATTCAAATTAAAATCTATGCATGACAATAGCACATGACAAGGCTAGAGATTAAAATATAATAATTACACATGATGAGACTTAAACTTGAGTATCAAAAGACTCAAAACCTCGATCGTTGCCAACAACATTAAAGACTCATTGACAACTTAAGATCTTTTAACTTTTAAGTTCATGCACTAAGGGTGAATTTGGATGGGCAGTCCGTTTACCTGCGATTAGTGTAAAAACAGCGGCGGCGGTGAGGTTAGATACTGTAGCGTGAGACAAAAAGTAAGCTAAACGCACCGCATCGCACCCAATCGCCCATCCAAACCCAGCCTAAGTTTGATGCTTTGATAATCTTAAATATATGGAATATTGTAAAATTAAAGCAGTTTTTAGGCATATTTCATAAATTTTTGGGTAAACTCTAAAAATAGTTAATTAATTTAATTATTCCATAAATTTATAATTTGGGTTTTAATATTTATATTTATAATTTATTTTGATTTTAAATTATGATTTTTTTAATAAAAAAATAAGAGGAATATCTGAAGAAAACATGAAAATGAGCAGTGCAAAGCCATTGTTCTTTTTCTTTTCATTTCAATACTAAACTCCAAACAACTTTTATTAATGGAGTTTTCACTTCAAATATGCAATCAATGATTATAAAATTTGGACATTTTACTAAAAAAAATCTTACTCCAGCTTGTCTAATAAATTTCGAATTGATTTATATATGGTTCTTATCATATCTGCTCTTTTTGATACAATGCTTAGAACTACTTATAGCTCATTCTCAAACCTTAAATAGGAAGATGATGCACTTCAACGCACTCAAACCCACACTGTCCTGCACTGGTAACAATACCATATCAATCGAGCTAAGACTCAATTGCCTAAAATTTAAAGATTGAGAGTCAAAATCATCTAAATAAAAAAGAACTAAAACTAAGTAAACATTAGGACTAATTTTAGTATTATTCCTAACAATAATAATAAGGGTAGAAGAACCTAACAAAAATGTTGCAATTTCATGTGACCCATGCCATAGTAAAAATGGTCTATCAAATATCATAATCTTTAAAAAGTATCTTTTAGAACTCCAATCATTGCACGCTTTGGTTTGACATACAATGCATTGTATTTATCTTCAATCCTATTACATTTTATTAGTTTTAAGTAACGATTTGATGATCAATACAATAGATTAGTACCCATTGCCGAGTAGAAAATATATCAAAGATTTAAGTCAATCTGATAATCAGTGTTGGAAATCGAAGAAAAAAAGTTGTTTGGATTTTAGTTCATAGATTTGTGACATTTAAAACTGTTCCATGATTTTAATTGATGCAGGTAATGCAAATAGAAAAAGCCATACAACAATGATTTTAACTGCCCAATGACTTAAATGAAAACTTTCAAATAGCTTAAGCTTGAGGTATCTCATCATCGTCCCCTTGAGAAGTAGTAGAATTATTGAAATTTACATTAGTTCTTCGATTCACCAAATTGTTTTGGGCCAATCCCAAATATTCAAAACAATATAAGTCCCAATGCCTCCAATTAGACCATATGCAATGGAATATGTCAATGGCATCAAAATCATTGTCACAAATGCAGGGATGGCCTGCCTCATGTCCTCCCACTCCACCTCCACCGCCGATCTCATCATCAACACCCCAACCAGTAT
Organism: Gossypium raimondii; assembly: GCF_025698545.1. Lineage (NCBI taxonomy): Eukaryota > Viridiplantae > Streptophyta > Magnoliopsida > Malvales > Malvaceae > Gossypium > Gossypium raimondii. Next base: position 354,643 of record NC_068567.1, on the reverse strand, counting down.
CAACGGCGGCCCAACGGCCCATGCCGGGATCGATGCCAACAACGGTGTAAAGAAGAATGCCAAAAGGAAATACCCCGCAACCGTTAAGGCAGTTAGGCCAGTTCGTCCCCCTTCTCGAATCCCTGTTGAAGATTCGATGAATGTGGTCACCGGTGATGTCCCGAGGAGCGATCCCACCATGATGGACGCCGCGTCTGACATGAAAGCAAAGTACTGGCCCTCGAAATCACCGGTTTCGTCAACGAAACCGGCGAATCGAGCCATGGAGTATAATGTAGCCGTGGTATCTAATATGTCCACATATAGAAACGTTATCAATGCTTCCCAAAAGTATCCTTTATTCATACCCTTGAAATTCAATGCCCCCGCCGTAGTTTTTATGCCGTGAACGTCGACGATGTTTCTGAAATACCGATATGCGGAGTTTCCGGCATCGGTGTTGGGGAAAGCCGTGACGGAAGTGTTCCGAAACCATGAAACAACCGTGACAAAAACGATACCATATATCATTGCACCTTTGATGTTTTTCACTAAACAAACGGCAATGATACAAAAACCAACAACGCCAAGCCAAAACGTTGGGCTTTCCATACGGTGGTTCATACAAAATACGTCACTCGACACGGTTCCGCCATCGACAAAGCTTAAACTACTGTTCGCCGCAGTAACAACCGGAGCTAAACCTTTCCTTGAAGATCTAGGACAAGCAGCTAGTGTAACCAACGTTGAAGGACTAAAACCAACGAGACCAATGCCTTGGTTACTTTGTAAACCGATGAAAGCGAGGAGCAGTCCGATACCGGTCGACGAAGAGATTCGTACCGGTTTCGGAACAAGTTTAGCAAGCTTTGCTCGTAAACCAATGGCGGAAACGAGGAAAAAAAGTAACCCTTCAATGAATATAGCTGTTAAAGCACTTTGGTAAGGTAAATTACCAGTACCATGATACCCCACAACTGTATAAGCAAAATAAGCATTAGTGCCCATCCCTGGAGCTAATGCTAAAGGAAGGTTAGCGAATATACCCATGATTAAACACCCAATAAAAGACGATATTACTGTGGCTACAATCAAGTCCTTACGGGTCCTTTCGAGGCAAGCTGCATAGCCTGGGTCAAGTGGTGGAAACTTGCAGGTTTCGCTCGGGTTGTGACAGTCGGTGACGCCGCATGAACCGCCTGAATCCGTTAATATGCTGGCGTTTACGGCTAAGATATATGCCATGGTAAGGAAAGTGGCGGTGCCGGCTCTTAACTCGGTGGTGAAACTGGTGTTTCTTTCGGTTAGTTTGAATCTTTTGCCTACTTTGGTGTTAGCTATGAAAGAATTTAAACGGGTTGGGATCGAATGGATTGTGGATCCTGGTGGAGCATCCATTGAAACCCAGGATCCGAAATCTTTTGTTAAGATTTAGCTTGAAGTAAGTGTGATTTGGTGAAGATGAAATGAATGGGAAAATGTAAGAAAACGTGAGCTATGGATTTGGCTTCGGACAAGGAAGAGATTTATGGGGGGTTTTGGGTTCGTTTAGGAATCGATTGAAAGGTGTCAATTAATCAACAGGTTGAATAAGAGATCAGTAAATTCGATTATCTCAGTTGAATCGATTTAATCCATTGTTTTTAATTTAATTGATTCCTACTAATTTCCGAATCAATGGGCTCAATACCTATTTTTCGAACAAAACCTGATCATCTGATTTGATTTAAATAACTTTAGCTTTAATCAACTTAATTGAGGTGATAACATATTAGGGGTGGGTTTGGATGTGCGGTGCGTTTGCCTGCGGTTAGTATAAAAACAGCGGTGGCGGTGAGATTAGATACTATAGCGATACTGTAGCGTGAGACAAAAAGTAAGCTAAACGCACCGCACCGTACCTAATCGCCTAACCAAACCCACCCTAGGTTGGATCAAAATGAGAATTCAAATTAAAAATTTAAAATATAGATTTTAAATTATCTTAAATATGCTCGATAGATACAAATTAAATATGATTTGAAAAATTATATTTATTTCTTTCTAAAATTTTTAATTAAGTTTTCATAAAGCTTTGAAATTTTTTAATAAACTCTTCAAATTTTAAAAGTTTTTAATTAAACCCACTAGAATTTTTTAAAAATCTCATTAAGCCTCTCAAATATTTGAAAATTTTAATTAGCGCCTCGAAAATTTTAATTAGTGCCTCGAAAATTTTAAAATTTTTAATGGCACATTCTACCATTGGTTGAGAAAAAACTGAAAAATCGAAAATCAAACTGAACCAAAGCGACAAGTCGTGGTTACTTAAATTAAATCACGTTTTATTTTTTTGTTTAGTTTATAATTAGTTTAATTTTTACAATGACTTAAATATTTATATAAAAAAATTTTAAAGAAATAAGAATTATTAAGTATTTTCTATTTATTTGAGAAATTAATTTCTTATAAAGATTTATAAAAAATTTAAAATTTTATCAAATAATATTTAAAAGTTATAAAAACTTATTAAAATGGTTAAATTTTTTGAACAATTTCATTATAGGTTCTGATAATGTCTGTTCTTTTTTACACAATGTCTTAGAACTACCCATACCCCTTCCCGATTCATAAATAGGAGAATAATGCATTTCAGCATACTCGAACCCACATTCTCTTACATTAATAACAATACTATGTCAATCAAATTACGACTTAATCTATTTTAGGGAGAATCAAATCGGCGGTATGAGAAAAAGGGATAGCATTGGCAAGGATATGGAGGCAGAAGCTTTGAATCATAGCATAAAAAGGTGGGCCAAAGGCTGTCTTATTATGTTTAAATGTTTTTATATTATTATAATTTAAGAATTAGATGCACAAATTGTTGTGTATATTAATATTATAATATTTTTATAATTTTATATTTGTTTGAATTAATTAATTATTTGAAAAGAATATATTTTTATTAATTTGACCCTTATTTTTTTTAGTTAAATTTGACGCTCAACTTTTTTCTTAAAAAAAATCATCTTTGAGTATTAACTTTTTAAAAATAATCGAATTATTTTTTAATAGAAATACCCGTAAGACAATCCAAGTATACTTCATATCTTTTTTTTTAAATTGTTGGCATTCTCTGTTCGTACAGCTTGCACCAATCAAAAGCTCTTCTTCCCCTTCCCTTTTATAATTCAATTTTTTTATGAAACAACTTTGAACGTCATGGATCTGCGAACCAAAATCCAAACAGTTTTCTTCTTTGATCTCTAACTCTAACTGATAGATCACTTGGATCTATGTCCCTTTACTTATTTATAGGTATTGACTGATCTTTTGTACCAATCGTCGAATCGTTGCTTGGAGATTACTAGTTGGACTTAAAAAAAAAACAATTAATAGCCCAATGACTTAAATAAAAACTTTTGCATAATTCAGTGATATAAATGAAAACTTCCGAATAGTTGAATAACTATTTTGTAACTTTTTAGATCAGTTGAATGACCAAAACATATAATAGTTTAGTGACCTCGGGTGTAATTTACCTTTTTATATATTTATGTTGTGTTAATTTGTCTATATTGAATCGTAAGTTTTTTTAAAGTGATGATGAAAAAATAGTATTATGTTAACATATAAATTTATTATTAATTTAATATGGTTGACTAGATTTTATCTATGTGACTAGATAGCAATAAGGAAAAGTTCAAATATTCTTCAAGTCTCTGTACTTTTGTGCATTTTAAATTTAATCCTCTCATTACTTATATTTCTAGGAATTTGGTCCTTCTATTTTCATATTCAAGAATGTAGATTCAATTGTTAAAATTGTTAAAATTATTCTATTAAATTTGATGATGTAATGAACTAAAATTAATAGAAGAATTTTGACAAGATTAACAATTGGACTTTATTTTAAATCAAAAATAGAATGACTAAATTCCAAAAAATATAAATAGAACGACTAAATTTCAAATGTACGAATAGTACAAAAACTTGTAACAATTTTAACTGAATATTCTTTTATATTAAAAATATTATGACATCTTTGATTGTTAACATTGTAAAGGATGATTTTGTGTATCAGAACCTCATGGCATCAAGGCATTTTGCACAGTTTATTGCACAGTTTATTTCAAGGTGGATTAGATAAAGATAATATTTAGTGGGGTCACTAATAGAATTTTAGATTCTTGATTTAGTAATTATTTTAAAAATATTTATAACAGTCGATTGAGTCTTAGCTCGATTAATATTGACATTGTTGTTAGTGCAAGAGGATGTGGGTTTGAATGATCTGAAGCGCATTATCCTCCTATTCAAGGGTTGGAGGAACTATGGGTATTTCTAAGCATTATATCAAAAAGAGCAGATAAGATAAGAACTTATAACGAGATTAATGTTAAAAAAATATTTATAATAAAGAAAAATACAAATTCTCACAAAGAGTAAAGGGACTAAATTTTCGGGTAATTTACTAATAAAAGCCGTTTTTTTTCAAAATTTACCGAAATGGACCGATTTTTTTATTATTTACCGGAATGGGCCATTTTCCGCGAAATCGCATCCACGTCAGCTCGATATCAGGGTATGTGTCAGGACATCGCGTCCACGTCAGCGCGATTTGCTTACGTGGAAACAAATCGCGCCTACGAGGACGCGATTTGCTAACGTGGATGAACAGTTTATGTTTTTAAGCTTGGAAAACTTTGAAAGGCCATAACTTTTCGCTCGGTTGTCCGATTGAGACAATTTTTTTTGATTTCGAATAACTTTTCGAGATCTACGCACTGAAAAACCGCCGAAGGTTGTTTGCCACAGTTTTTATCGAAAAAGATCCCTTTTTTCCCCTAAATTTTGATTTTTTCGGTTTAAAATTGAATTTTGAAACATTCAAATCATTATTTTCCTTATTTATATGAAGTAAACACCGGATCTTTTTTTACAAAATTGTCTTATATCATCCTTTTATAGGTATAAGTCAGCTCATTCCACTTTTGAAAATTTCCCTAAAATTTTCCATTTTATTCAATTTAGTCCCTAAAACCTAAATAGTCATATTTTCAAATCTAAGCTTTGTTTTTCAATTCAATTTCATCCTTCCATAACATTCAAATATTCTTAAATACAAAAATTTCATGCTAATTTTGAAATAATTACACTTTAGTCCCTATACTCGTAACTAACAAATTATACTTTACAAATTAGTCCCTATTCATCTCTAAGAAGTTTTTCAGCGCGTAGATCTCGAAAATTTATTCGAAATAAAAAAAATCGTCTCAATCGAACAACCGAGCCGAAAGTTATGGCATTTCAAAGTTTTTCAAGCTAAAAAACATAAATTGTTCATGCCACGTCAACAAATCGCGTCCTCTAGGGCGCGATTTCCGTCCACGTCAGCAAGTCGCGCTGATGTGGACGTGATTTCCTGGCACGTACCCTGACATCGCGCTGACGTGGACGCAATTTCGCGGAAAATGGACCATTTCGGTAAATAATTAAATAGTTGGCCCATTTCGGTAAATTTTGAAAAAAAAGATTTTTTTGGTAAATTACCCTAACTTTTCAATGTTGATAAAATAAATCTCCTTTCATTTTTTTTTTACTTAAACAAAAATTATGCAAATAAATAAAAGGTTCTCCCTTTTTCTCAAATTTCACTTTCATTTTCCTCCCCTTATTCCAATCCAAAAATAATGTTAATTTTTTTTTTAAAAAAAATCACTTTATTTATTTCATTTAAACCCAAAATTCCTCTTGCGAAAATGTTCATATAATTCTCAAATAAAATTTTAAAATAATTAAAGAAATAAAAATATTTCATTTCTTCATCTGATAAAAAGAATCTCCTAAGGCCAGTTATGAACCCTACATAATACATATTGGCCAAAAATGAAATAATAATATAAAAACCCGGTTTTTAAAAAAATTAGCTTTGCTCCCATTTCCCGCGGCGACTGGTACGGCGGCGCTGACAGCCCTTCATTTCCTGTTGGGTTCTTTCAGAATTACCCCATCAAATCCGTCCATCAAAGTTCACTTTCAGAATTATATACCAAATCGGAAAGTCTGGGTTTCAATTTTTCATTCCAGATTTCATCACTTGACCCGGCGGTGAGTTCCCGGCGACCGGCTTCAACCACCACGAGCTCCTCCGTCAACTGGTTAATATCAATAGCAATAACCAAATTATTCCCCAGGTGTTCTAGCCGTATCCCACTTTCTCTCATACTTATAACCTCCACATTCTCCATTTTCGCCACCTCTTCTTTAATTCTCTCTATAATCCTCCACGGCTTCTCCGCCGATACAAACCGTTCCCGTTGAACGGAAAATTCAGTATCATTAAATAAACCGGAAAGATCAAAACCGGTCGAAAAAGAAATTAAATCAAAAGCATTGAATCGAACATTGCTTTGAGTTTCTTCTTTTAAATCAAAATCAACCGGCTGAACTTTAACTTCTTTATACCCGTTTTTAAACCATGGGTCATTGATGATTTCATCAATGGTGATTCTTGTTTCTGGGTTTGTATCTAAAAGGCGGGAAATCAAACGCCGGAGCTCCGGTGATGTCCATTTCGGGAATTTATATTCACCTCTGTAAATGTTACGATACATTACCGTCATATTTGCATCATTAAAAGGAAGATAACCAGCATGAAGAACGTACAAAACGATGCCGCATGACCAAATATCAGCTTTAGCACCGTCGTATCCTTTTTTAGATAAAATCTCCGGCGCTACGTAAGCTGGGGTACCGCAAAACGTATGGAGGAGACCGTCTTGTCGGACTTGTTCCGTCATGGTGCTGAGTCCGAAATCGGTCACTTTTAAATTCCAATTCTCGTCGAATAAGAGGTTCTCCGGTTTCAAATCACGGTGGAAAACGCCTCTAGAGTGGCAAAATCCGACGGCGGAGATTAATTGTTGGAAATACCGGCGGCAGAGTTCTTCACTGAACCGGCCTTTATTTATCCTTGTTAAAAACTCGCCGCCTTTAGCGTATTCCATTACGAAGTAAACCTTGCTCTTCGTTGCTAAAACTTCGATGAGTTTCACGATGTTGGGATGGTTCAGCCGGCGCATGATAGCAATCTCTCTTTTAACTTGCGCCATCATCTTACCACGGAGGACTTTCTTTTTACTCACCGCCTTGATCGCCACCGTCTCCCCCGTCTGCATGTTACGCGCTTGGTAAACCTTAGCGAACGCGCCGTACCCCAACAATTTCCCGACCTCGTACTTCCCTAACAACGCCATCTCCGATGAAATCTCTGACAAGTCGTTGCTAGTGCTAGAACGATCTCCGGTCTCCGCCATTGTTGTCTGAACCCTGAAAAACTGTTGAGTACTGAGTTCACAAAACCGAGTTTAAAACTTTTAAACTCAGTACTCAACGTTTTTTTTTTTCTGGAGGGGAAAAGATTTACTTGGTGTTTTTAAGGGGACCGGTTAAGGGCATCTTTGTCTTATTCTATCAGGTGAACACGTGGAATTTTCCAGAATTTTAATTTATTTTTATATTGAATAAACTGTTGGTATTCGCATAAGTGAGCTATAGACAAATGGTAGCCATCCACGTGGCATAGTTGATTTCGTTGCAAAACATCGTTAGTAGTTTTGTTTTGTTATGTTTAACGGTTAACTATGTTTAACGGACAACTCAAATTTCTAAAAAATTAAATTTCTAAAAAATTATAAAATTTAAATAAATTTAGATTAAAAAAAGAATAATGACCAATTTAATAAAAGATATAGACGTTAATGGACAAATTTATCATTATATCTAATTTTTATATTAATATTTATACTAATTTATATTTTAATATTTACATGGGAACGAAAAATAAATAATTATAAATTATGTTAAAAATAATAATGAACAAGTGGACCTAACTTTGATAAATTCCAAACTCTGTTTTACGTAAACATAAAAATCTATGTACGAATCTGCAAATGTGATTAGTTAAATTTGATAATTTTAAAGGGTTAATATACAATTTTGTACTTAAATTTCTTTTTAATATTCAATTTGGTACTTGAGCTCTTTTTTTTTCTCATTTTGATAGCTAAGTGTGGTTTCAATTTTCAATTTGGTATCTTGACCAAAAGGCGTCATGTGGTTTAATGAATATTTTTCACGTGCTCTACTAAAAAAAACATAGAAACTTTACTTGGGACAAAAAAAAATTAAGTATCAAATCAAACATTGAATCTAAACTTGGGGGATTAATTGGAACAAAAGAACTAGTGCATCAAATTGGAAAGAAAGAAAAAACAGGTACCAATTTGAATATTTATGTGGAAATAAGGTACCGAATTGGGATAAACAAAAATTAAGCACCAAATTGAATATTGAAGCCAAACTCAAGTGATTAATTGGAGAAAACAATTAAGTATCAAATTGAAAAAATTCATGTACTAATTTGAATATCGAAGCCAAACTGAGGTATCAAATTGATCAACATTAAAGCCAAACTCGGGTGCTTAATTGAGTGGAATATTGAAGCTAAACTCAGGTGCTGAATTGTAGGGGTGATATCAATTCAGTTCGGTCAGGTTTTTTATATTTTTTTGAACCATCCATCTTAATTTGGTTCGACTCGATTCAGTTCTCGATTTTTCCATATTAATGTTCTATTTTTTTTATTTTTTAGACCTATTTTGATAAAATGAGCTCTGTTGTATGGCTTTTTAATATTAATTGACAAAATTTCAAAATCTTTTCTTAAATATTTCCAAAAAAACAATAAGTTTTCAAGAACTTTTAAATTATTTTCACTATTTTAAATATAAAATTTATTTTATATCATAAAAAGTAAAATTAATTATATATTAAATAAAAAATAAAATTTAGTTCGGTTTCGGATAACCGCGATTTTTGAACTTGTATTCCATAAACCGTCTAAATACCTCAATTCGGGTTGATTTTTTGCATTAAAATTATAATATTAATCTTTTTTAAATTGGCACAAAACAAACCTTATGTGCCAAATAGTATATTAATCCTTTTAAATTATAATATAATTATATCATACATTCATATATATATATATATATATATATATATATATATATATAACATTGTTTATTGATGGGTGTATCAAATATTTTCTATACGCATGTTCAGGGAGAAGTTTTGGAAGTCATTCGTTAAGAACTGACGAACCCCTTAACAGATCCGGTACTAAGCTCAGGGTGTTTGTGCTTGGTTTTACTCTTGGGTTTTGTCTATTCAACTTCATCTAGAACTTCGAGGAAGGGGGAGGGGGTTCACCAAATGGTAGCGTCTTCACCTACCAAGGAAATTCACAATTTAATCTTGGCCAGATTTAAACCCATGCCCTAGCATTTATTGGTAAGATAAGTAAAACCTGAAGACAAAACGGAGCACATACACATTGAGTTGAATAATTCTTGCACAGATATATTGATAACACTCTAGAATAACGTATTTTTATGTATTAATTATGTATTTATTCTGAGTATGATCCTGCTAATTTGAGCTATTTATGATCTTTTATCTCATAGGGACTAAATTTGAAGCAAAAGCAAAATTAAGGGCCAAAAGCGTGAATTTAGAGATAAAATGGGCCAATGTGCGACACAAGGAAAAGTTGGTGCCAAAAGTGCAAGCATGGAGGACACAAGGGTTGAAATGCAAAAAGAAGAGATTTTATTTTATTAAACTCTATTTTAATTATATTAGGATAATTAATATTGAGATAATTATTAAGGATTGTTTTAGGATTTTATTTTATCTTTATTTATCTTCAATTAAATGTATTTATCTTTTAGGAATTTAAGTAGAATTAGAATATCTCCCTAGCACTATAAATAGGGGTGAAGTGACTCAAAGGGAGCCCATCTTTTCTTTTTCTCAGAACACTCTCTCCCCAAAAGTCTAGGCTTTTGTTTTTTCATATTTCTTTTCAATAAAATCTTTATTTTTATTTTATTTATTTTCTTTTCTACCACAACCATGAGCCACTAAACCCATCTAGCGAAGGTTGTCAAAAATCCTAAAAGGGTTATTGAGGCTTAGAATCCGTACTTAGCCTTCTCAACGAGTATTCATCGTTTCTCCGACTTTTACTGGCCGACGCTTCCGTCCATGTCCCTTAAGTAAGCTTTTCAACGTATGCAAAGGCGGCCACTTTGTATGTTTTGGGAAGGTTGCACAATCGTTCGTTAGCTTATCGTGTCGAGGTTGGCGAGCCCAAGAGACAAAATGGCGGGGATTCGCCATTGAGAAGCGTTGATCTAGCATAAGACGATCCCACGAAGCGATTGTTGGCTAGAGTCGTTCTACCAAATTGTAAGTCTAAATCATTGAGCTGGTGGTCGTAGCGTCCTCTTCCACTATAACTGGCTTATTCGGTTTGGGAAGGATCATCTAAAAGCCGAGGATTTAACCCAAGGCGAACGAGACAACTGGAGGTGGAATCTCCCATAAGAATTTTCTTTCTCTCAACTCTTTTTTTTATTTTTTTCTAATTTTCAATTCAATATTCTTAATTTGCTTTTTATTTTATTTTTCGTTTCTAGATCCAACAATTTAATTCTTCTATTGTTTTTATTTTTTAGGAACGCAGTTGTCTTGGGCAAGACTCTTTGGGATATCACGAAACAAGATATTTTGCAAGTCCAATTCCACGAGGATTTGACCCTACTTCTCTTTTACTATTTTTTCATTATTTATTAGGGATAGGATATTTTGGTGCTTTCAACGACCGCATCAAATTTTGGCGCCGTTCTTGGGGGTACGCAACGATTAATCTTGTTTTTTTGTTTCTTATGACAAGATCTCGCTCCGGTACTCTTGCGTTCGATTCGAAATTGAGAAGATCTGCTAGAGCCAATCGCAAGGAGACAAAGTTACGAAAAAGCAATCGGTGGTTGGAACTCAAAGTAACCCACCGCCACAAATAGAAGTCGACGACGAAGTGAGTCTAGGGTTAACGAAAACCCTACTCAAACAATTGAAAGTGAAAAAGTAGAAGTCGACTCACCAGAAGAAGTGCTTAATGCTAGGGTTAACGAAAACCCAAATTTAGCACACGATCCAATGGCTCAAACGATTCGAAGAATCGTCAAGCTCCAATGTAATAACCGCCATTATGCATCGCGTATCCTACTATGGATACTAATTTTGAATTGAAGTCAGGTTTAATCCAGTTATTGCCAACTTTTCGTGGGTTACAAAATGAAAATCCCCACAAGCATCTGAAAGAATTTCATATGGTTTGTCTTAGCATGAAACCTCAGGGGGTAACTGAGGATCAGATTAAATTGCGTGCTTTCCCTTTCTCCCTAGCAGATTCCGCTAAGGAATGGTTATTTTATTTACCCCCTGGATCTATTACAACTTGGGTTGATCTATCTCGTTTGTTTCTGAACAGGTTTTTTCCAGCATCTCGAGCAGCTGAGCTAAGAAGAGAGATCGTTGGAATAAGACAAAAAGAAGCTGAGTCCCTTTACGATTATTGGGAGCGATTTAAAAAGTTGTGTGCAAGCTGTCCACAACATGGTATAACAGAGCAATCTCTCCTCCAATACTTTTACGAAGGTTTGAAGCCCATGGAGATGAATATGGTAGACGCTGCTAGTGGAGGAGCATTGGTCAACATGACTCCCCAACAAGCGAGAGACTTGATCTCCACGATGGCTGCAAATTCTCAGCAGTTCCGAACCAATACTGAACCCCCTAGAAGGGTTCATCAGCTAAGTAATCCAACCTTAGAGGATAAAGTTGATAGACTTACTAATATGATGAACTCTCTTATTGCAGAAAAAACAAAGACAGCTCGGTTATGTGGAATATGTGCTACACCAGATCATGCAACTGATGCATGTCCCAGTTTGTATGATGATACCACGGCCCATCTGGGTGTCTGGGAAATTTCCCTGGGCCACCACAAAGGCAGTACGACCCCTACGCTAATACCTACAACCCAGGGTGGAGGGACCATCCTAACTTAAGCTATAGGACCAATCCACGAAATAACCACCATACCAAAATCGATTTCAATGTACCACAAGGTCCGGTAATTTTCTAGAAACCATGGTCAATAAGTTAGCAGCTAATGTTCTTGATTTCCAACAGCAAACTCTTAATTTCCAAAAAGAGATGAAAGATTTCCAACAGAAAACCGAGGCGTCCATAAGAGAGTTGACCACATCGATTGAAAAATTGACTTCTCAAGGGAAGCTCTTGTCACAAATGAACCAAACCCTATACAAAATGCAAATGCAAAGGCGTTATGGTTGGAAAGGTATCGGAACCAATTCCTGACAGGAATCTTGCCCAAGAAATTACCCAGAAAAAACCCGAAAAAGACGAACAGGTCCGATCGAAGCCTTCATTGCCTAAAATTCAACCTCCATTTCCAGAACGATTCAACCAGTGTCGAAGAGGTAAAGAGGATAAAGAAATTCTTGAAACATTTAGGAATGTCGAGATCAATATTCCGCTGTTGGATGCCATCAAGCAAATACCGCGGTATGTTAAATTTCTTAAAGAGCTTTGCACCAACAAACGAAAATTAACAGGTAATGAAAGGGTGAATGTTGGTGAGAATGTATCCGCAGTGTTACAGCGAAAAATGCCGGCAAAATGTAAGGATAGGGGCATGTTTGCAATACCATGCAAAATAGGCCATTTGGGAATTAAAAAGGCTATGTGTGATCTAGGGGCTTCTATAAATGTAATGCCGTATTCTATTTATGAATCACTTAACGCGGGTTTTTTGACAAAAACAGGTGTTATCATTCAATTGGCGGACAGGTCTGTTGTGCATCCAGAAGGAGTACTCGAGGATGTTCTGGTAAAAGTTAACGATCTTATTTTCCCTGCAGATTTTTATGTGATCAAAATGGAGGAGGATAGCACTCTTGGATCTTCAGATCTCCTGCTAGGTCGACCGTTCCTTAATACAGCTAGTACTAAAATTGATGTTCGAAGTGGAACTCTCACGATGGAGTTTGATGGAGAGATCGTAAAGTTTAATGTCTACGACGCCATTAGCCATCCAAGTGAAATATTGAGCGTAAATCGTATCGACATAATTGATTCTTTGGTGGAAGAGAATTTCGAGTCAATTTATGGAGATAATTCTGAACTTGATGAAATTGAATTTGTTAATGATTTATTATCTCCAAATACTAAACTATTACCTTCTGTTATACAGGTGCCAGAGTTGGAGTTGAAACCACTTCCTGAGCATCTGAAATATGCATTTTTGGGGAAGGGTAATACCCTACCAGTCATAATCTCCAATAGACTCTCCACACATGAAGAGGAAAGTTTGGTTCATATACTAAAAAGTCATAAGGAGGCGATTAGCGGGACCATTGCAGACTTAAAAGGGATAAGCCCTTTGACGTGCACACACAGGATCTACTTGGAGGAAGACACGAAGCCGAGGCGAGAGGCGCAAAGACGGCTAAATCCGAATATGATGGAGGTAGTAAAAAATGAAATAATCAAGCTTTTAGATGCTGACGTAATTTACCCTATTTCTGACAGTAGGTGGGTAAGTCCGGTTCAGGTCGTGCCCAAGAAAACGGGCGTGACAGTAAAAAAAGATGCTGAAGGTGACTTGGTACCTACCCGAGTACAAAATGGGTGGCGCGTTTGCATTGATTACAGGAAGTTGAATTCATACACTAGAAAAGATCATTTCCTCTTCCTTTTATAGATCAAATGCTTGAAAGATTAGCGGAAAAACTCATTTTGTTGTCTTGATGGATACTCGTGTTTCTTTCAAATTCGGTCATGCACCGGAGGACCGGGAAAAGACCACTTTTACATGCCCATTCGGTACATTTGCATATAGAAGGATGCCATTCGGTCTTTGCAATGCGCCGGCCACCTTCCAAAGATGTATGATGAGTATATTTTCTGAATATGTGGAAAAAATTATCGAAGTTTTTATGGATGATTTTACTGTATATGGGAATTGTTTTGATGAATGCCTTAAAAATCTAACGATAATTTTAAGTAGGTGCATAGAATTTAATCTTGTCTTGAATTATGAAAAGTGTCATTTTATGGTAGACAAGGGTTTAATTCTAGGTCATGTTGTTTCATCTAAAGGAATTGAGGTCGATAAGGCCAAAATTGATATTATAAATTCTTTGCCTTATCCCTCCACTGTGAGGGAAATTTGTTCTTTTCTTGGCCATGCAGGGTTTCTGGTAGCGCTTCATAAAAACTTCTCAAGGTAGTTGAACCACTTGTGTGAGTTGTTGCGAAGGATAAGAAATTTGAGTTTGGCCCAAAATGTAAGGAGGCATTTGATACACTTAAGAAAAAGTTAGTCTCCGCTCCTATAGTACAACCACCGATTGAAAATACCCATTTGAAATTATGTGCGGCGCTAGCGGCTTGAGTGTAGGAGCCGTGTTGGGGCAAAGGATAGACAAAGAACCACATGTCATATGTTATGCCTCGAAAACCCTAGATGCTGCGCAGAGCAACTACACCACTACGGAAAAAGAACTCTTAGCCGTTGTATTTACTTTAGATAAATTTCGACCTTATTTATTGGGAACTAAAGTGATTATTTTTTCTGATCATGCAGCTCTCAGGTATTTGATCGCGAAGAAAGAAGCAAAACCGAAGCTCATTAGGTGGATTTTACTGCTCCAAGAATTTGACATTGAGATTCGAGACAAAAGAGGATGCGAGAATTTAGTGGCTGACCACTTAAGCAGAATAAAAGTACATTTTGACGACATCCCTATTAAAGAAGAATTCCCTGATGAGAGCCTATTCTCGACCGAGGTACGTCTCCCATGGTATGCAGATTTAGTAAACTTTCTAGCCACAGGATTATTACCCACTAAGGTAGCACGTTCCGTGAGGGACAAGCTTAGACGCAACGCTCGATATTACATTTGGGATGACCCATACTTATGGAAACACTGTTCAGACCAGATAATACGAAGATGTGTTCCAGAAACTGAAGTAACTTCTATCCTTAATTTTTGTCATGCTGAAGCTTGTGGAGGTCACTTTGGCCCTAAGCGGACCGCTCATAAGGTGTTAGAATGTGGGCTATATTGGCCCACAATTTTTCGAGATGCATATAACTTCTGTAAGTCTTGTGATAGGTGCCAACATACAGGTAACATCACTAAACGAAATCAAATGCCCCTTTCCCCGATTCATGTATGCAAAATCTTTGATGTATGGGATATCGATTTCATGGGCCCATTTATTTCTTCATTTAGCAATGTATACATAATTCTTGCAGTAGACTATGTTTCTAAGTGGATAGAAGCAAAGCCTACTCATAATGATAATGCCAAAACTGCTATGGAGTTTTTAAAACAAACTATCTTTTCCAGGTTTGGCACACCTCGAGCCCTAATCAGTGATCGTGGCACCCACTTTTGTAATAAGGTCATGGAGGCACTGTTGGCAAAATATGGAGTCCACCACCTTATAGCTACGGCTTACCATCCCTAAACGAACGGTCAAGCCGAGGTCTCAAACAGGGAAATCAAGACTATTTTGGAGAAAACAGTTCGTCCTAATCGAAAGGATTGGAGCCTTCGGCTAAATGATGCACTTTGGGCCTATAGGACTGCGTATAAGGGACCGATTGGTATGACCCCGTATCGACTTGTTTTTGGTAAAGCCTGCCACCTTCCAGTTGAATTGGAACATAAAGCCTATTGGGCCATTCGACAGTGTAACTTGGAGTTAGAACCTGCAGAAAAGGCAAGGAAATTAGACATCCAAGAGTTAGAAGAAATTCGTAATGATGCCTACGAAAATGCTCACATTTATAAAGACAAGACAAAGTTGTTTCACGATAAGAGAATAGCTCAGAAGCATTTTTCAGTAGGACAAAAAGTTTTACTTTATAACTCTGTGTTAAAGTTATTCCCAGGTAAGCTTCGATCACGATGGCAAGGACCTTTCGTTGTTACTAAAGTGTTCACACATGGAGCGGTTGAAATAGAGTGAAGAATCTGAAAGCCGTTCCGTAGTCAATGGCCAGCGGTTGAAGCCATTTTATGAGAATTTTCAAGCCCACACGGTTGAGGAAATCCATTTGGAACCACCATAGAACCAATAACGGCGTCGAGCTAACGACGTTAAACAAGCGCTTGTTGGGAGGCAACCCAAATTTTATTTTTATTTATTATTTTTCTTTACTTTATTTATTACTTTATTTTATTATTTATTACTTATTTGGATATTAATCAATTTTTCTTCTTTTGCTTAGAAAAAAAATGAAGCAAACCGTTAAGCAACACTTAAAGCGCATTGAGGCCTGACTTGAAACCTTTGGCCAGCAACTGACCAAGCTCATTGCCATCATTTGTGATCACACGGGGAGTTTTTCTAAACTTTTTCTATCTATTTATTTCTTTTCGTCCACATTGAGGACAATGTGCTTTCAGTAAGGGGGAGGTACTCTTCGTTATTATTTTCATGCCCAATATTTTTACCAAGAATTGCCTACTGTTTGTCCTACAAGCATGATTCTTGTTTTCTGAGAAAATTACGAATTTTTCATAATTGATGCCATCTCCACTGTTTTATTTTTATTAGAGTAAAAATAATTGTGACTCATAAAGTTAACTCTGTCTTGCTTTTCGTAAAATTCATCAAGTTTAAATACAAAGTGGACACTTAATATGATTGCATGCTAAAATATATTGATGACTATTAAGGTAATTACTGAAACTTATTTTTGACACTTGATTATTATTATTTTTTCTCTAAAGTCCTCATAAAAAAAAGTTATTATTAATATCATTTAATGTTCCGTGGTTATGAGTGCAGCTTAAAAACGTGACTGACTGAGTAACCGGGGTAGGGTGCTTGGGTTGTCATCCTATTTCGCGTCAAAAGGTTGTGTGACGTGTTAGATAAAACTCCGCTAACCGGAATTAATTTTTAAGAACATGTTGGGCTGAGTAACCGGGGTGGGGTGCTTGGCTGTCATCTCTCTTCGCGTCAAAAGGTTTGATGTGTTCTTAAGAAAAATTATAATAAATTAGGAGTTTGTTGGGCTGAGTAACCGGGGTGGGGTGCTTGGCTGTCATCTCTCTTCGCGTCAAAAGGTTCAGTATATTCCTAAAGCATAAAAAAAAAGAGAGAAAAAAACAAAAAGAAAAAGAAAAAATTTTGGGACTAAAGGAGGAAACAAATAGAGTGTCTTGGTAGGTTTGGTAATTTATCTAATTTTCATTAAATAATTCAAGTTGATTCTAATTTTTGTGTGTATTAATTAGAAAACTTTTTCTATTTTACTTAAAGCAAGCCTAGGGTTCTCTTTATTTTTCATATGCATTTTGACTGATTTTTATAAAACTTTGGAGTTGTATTTCTTTTATGGCAGAATCTAACTTTCACAGTAGATAGGAACCATACTTGAGGGCAAGCATGGGCTAAGTAGGGGGGATTTGATAACACTCTAGAATAACGTATTTTTATGTATTAATTATGTATTTATTCTGAGTATGATCCTGCTAATTTGAGCTATTTATGATCTTTTATCTCATAGGGACTAAATTTGAAGCAAAAGCAAAATTAAGGGCCAAAAGCGTGAATTTAGAGATAAAATGGGCCAATGTGCAACACAAGGAAAAGTTGGTGCCAAAAGTGCAAGCATGGAGGACACAAGGGTTGAAATGCAAAAAGAAGAGATTTTATTTTATTAAACTCTATTTTAATTATATTAGGATAATTAATATTGAGATAATTATTAAGGATTATTTTTAGGATTTTATTTTATCTTTATTTATCTTCAATTAAATGTATTTATCTTTTAGGAATTTAAGTAGAATTAGAATATCTCCCCTAGCACTATAAATAGGGGGTGAAGTGACTCAAAAGGGGAGCCCATCTTTTCTTTTTCTGTAAACACTCTCTCCCCAAAAGTCTAGGCTTTTGTTCTTTTCATATTTCTTTTCAATAAAATCTTTATTTTTATTTTATTTATTTTCTTTTCTACCACAACCATGAGCCACTAAACCCATCTAGCGGAAGGTTGTCAAAAATCCCCAAAAGGGTTATTGAGTAGGGGTGAGCATTCGATCGAATCGAATCGAATCGAATCGAAAATTTTCGAGTTAATCGAGTTTTCGAATCTCATTTTATCATCTTAACTTTATTTGAAGTTTTCTCGAATCGAGTCGAGTGAGATGGAATTCGAATCGAATCGAATCGAATATATTTGTTCGAGTTAAATTTTAAAAAATAATTTTGGGTCCTTGTAACCATTGTCACCCATCGTAATAAAATTTGTCCACCTTAATCAAATTTTTTATTAACTTTCATCACCTTATAATTTATTTATTAATTTTTTATATACTGGTTAGCTTATTTGTTTGCTTAGTTGTTTCAATTATCTTCGGATTCTTGTCACTATGTATTTTGGAATTAAAAATATATTAAATATAAAAATATGATTTTTTAATAAAATTTATTTTAAAAATAAAATTTGAAATTGATACCAATATAAAATTTTAACACGAATATTTTATGGCATAATTAAGAATTCAATTTTATTATAACTATTCAATATGACTAAACAATTCAATAATATAAATAATATAAAATGTGAAATTTAATTTAATAATATAAAAGTTTTGAGGGGAAAAGTGGGAGGGAGTAAAAATTTTGGGGGAAAATAAAAAGTTTTGAGGGTTTTTGAGAGTAAAATTTTGAAAAAAATGAATGGAAGAGTAAAATTTTGGTGGGAAATGGATTTTGGGTAGATTGGGGGGTTGGGAGGGGAGGGGAGTAAAAGTTTTGGGGGAAAAGTGGGAAGGAGTAAAAGTTTTGAGGGAAAAGTAAAAAAGTTTGGGAGTTTAGGGTAAAACTGTAAAATATTATAGTTTGATATTCGAATTATTCGAATTATTCGAGTTATTCGAATTCGAAAACTCAACTCGATTCGAACTCGAAATTCGAAAAAAAAATTCGAGTTGATTCGAATAACTCGATTAACTCGAATAACTCGATTCGTTTAACTCGAAATTCAAATTTTTTTTTGATTTTTTCGAGTCGAATCGAATTTTGCTCACCCCTATTATTGAGGCTTAGAATCCGTACTTAGCCTTCTCAACGAGTATTCATGTAATGGCCCAAATTTGAGGTTATCGGAACAGTAGTTTCGGGACCACAAATCTGATGAGAAAAATTTTATTTTTATTATATTTTTATGGTCTACAATTTCACAAAATGATTTCGTGAAAATTTCGTTCGAAAATTTCGACGTTTGGGCACTCAATTTAGCCAAAAGGACTAAATTGTAAAAAGTGCAAAAGTTGAGTTCTACATGTTAGAGGTGTCCAATTGTTATGAAACTTTAAATTAGAGGTCCTTATATGGTAATTATACCATTGGTAACTTGGTAGACAAAAATGGACATGAGATAAGTGAAATAGGAAATTTTTAAGTTAGGGGCAATTTGGTAATCTAGTAATTAAAATGAATTAAAAGGGAAAAAGATGACAAATTATGCTCATCTTCTTCATATGAACGAAATCAGCAAGGAGGGAAGCCATAGTTAGGGTTTTCAAACTTCCAAGCTCCATAGTAAGTGATCCCAAGCCCCGTTTTTAATGTTCTTTACGTTTTTGAGATCCCGGTAGCTTAATTTAGCTTATTCTAGCAATAATTTAGCCTAGGGTTTATATTTGGAAAAATACCCATAGGTGAAAAGTGTTTATTTTGATGTTTTATGATAGAATATGAAGCTATAAATTATGTTAAACAACTTTTGCTAAGCGATTTTAAGTGCAAACGAGTAAAACGACATAATCGGTAAAAATACCTAATGTTCATAAGTACATGTTAGAGTGGGAATTTGATGTTTCCATAGAAGGGAAAAATGTTCAGAATGTTATAAAACATAAGAATAAGAGATGAAGTTTAATTTCCGAGCCTTGGGGCAAAAATGTAATTATGTAAAAGTTTAGGGGCAAAATTGTAATTTTGAAAAGTTAGAGTCGAGGATGTTTTGATGAATGTGATTATTAAATAAGTTAAATTTACTATTTTAGATCAAGAAGTACTGAAACTCGAGGTTAGACAAAGGGAAGAATAAAGTTGAAGACTAAGTTGGTGAATTTGGCTATAATTGGTACCGAGGTAAGTTTACGGTAAATAAATGCAATATTTCAATATTTATTATTAATGCTGTTAATTTCCAGCAATTATGAATTTATTTTATGAATTTATTTGATGATGATCCAAGCATGAAATGATAGAGAATTAAAATTTAAAAGTCCCGTTGATACATAAGGATGGTAATTGATACGAATGTCATGACATTTGGGTAAAGAGATCCCATGTAAGACCATGTCTGGGACATGGCATTGGCATCCTTAAGATCATAAGAGGTCCCCTGTAAGACCATGTCTGGGACATGGCATGGGCACCGAGACGAGAGGTCCCATGTAAGACCATGTCAGGACATGGCGTTGGCACCGAGATGAGAGGTCCCAGTAAGACCATGTCAGGACATGGCATGGGCACCGATATGAGAACATCCCATGTAAGACCATGTCTGGGACATGGCTTTGGCATGTTATTATCGGAAGAGACCCGAGTATCCTTATTATTCCAATGTAGCTCAACGGGCTTGTAAACGAATTATGTTCATGAAAGTTCGGTTTAAAGCATAAATGGCAAGCTCGTAAGTTGTAAGACTTAAGAACTTATTATACTATCAATTGATGTTCAACGATGCAGCAAGAGTTGAGTAAGTTATGCACACAAGTATTCTAAGTAAACAAGTAAGAGAACTAGTATGAGATTAACTAAAGAGTAAACTAGAGATATAGTCACTTGAGTTTAATTATTTGTGTGTAATGTTGTTATTTATTTGCTAGTAAACTTACTAAGCTTTATGCTTACTTCTTTTATTTCTCTTTCTCTTATAGTATTGCAAAGCTACTTCAAGGATCCTAAAGAAGTCGGAGATCGTCCACACTATCAACCACAACTGCTTTCGGTATTTTATGTCAAAACACGTTTGAGTTATGGCATGTATAGGGATTTAGTTATTTTGTATGTTTGTAATGATGATTTTGCTAATGAGTGATGTGTAAGTATTTGATGATGTATGGTCATTAAAATGGTTAAGGATGAAGGTGTTTGTTGTTATGAAAGATTAGGTGATAAATTATGCATGGAAATCATGAAAGGATAAAATTTGGCAAAGAAACAGAATTCAGGCAGCACAGTGACGTGAATTTGAAAAATCACCTAGGATGATATAAAATGAATTAGAGGGTGAATGATATATGGAATTAAATCTTGTTGAGTTTATTTTTATGGAAAAATAACAGTGTAGCAAAAGGAAATTTATATTTTAAGATATGTGAATTTTAGTAAGATAGGGTCAGAACTGTTTTGGAGTCCCTGTTCTGAGTTTAGAAAATAATTACAAATTGTAAAAAATGGTTATGAGTTGAAATTTACATGCTTAGATTCCTTAATGAGTCCATTTTCTGTAGGAACAAGTGGGAATAGCATATGAAAATCCTATAATGAGAAAAGTTATTTTTAGTAACAAGAGGGCAGAATAGTCGAATGGTGAAACAGGGGAGACTTTAACTAATAAACTGTACTAATTGGCTGAACCAAAAATTCTAAAAATTTTATGGTAGGAAGATATATGAGTCTAGTTTCAAGGAAAATTTACGGAGTTAAATTTTGAGTTCCGTAGCTCAAGTTATAATTAATTTAGTGACCGCTGCGCAATTGGACAGCTTTGCTGTAAATAGTGAAAATAAATTTTCAAACCTAGTTTTTATGCTCCGAATTGGTAAGATAAGCTAAGTAATGCCTCGTGCTCGACTCCGGAAACGGTCTCGGGTAAGGGGTGTTACATTTTGTTGGTATCAGAGCAGGTTTAGTCGATTCTCGGAAATATGCAGATATGAATAAGAGTCTACCTATACATGCCATACTTATATATTTTGATAGTGTGACGACTCCTGACGATTTTAAAATGTTTTCTTTTATAGTTATGGATCCTGAACGAGCTAGTACAGATGAAGTAGAAAGTAATGCGCCTGCTTCCGCAGAAGGGACGGCGCCACTTGATGTTAATGTTAGTGAAAGGCCTGCATCAGTTAGACAGGGAGGAGGAGCTAGAGAAGCCTTCTTCCAAGCCATGAATGATTGGTTTGCCGAGTTCGTTAAATGCGAATCCGGCTATAAGACCTCCACCCCACAAGAATCACAGGTTCCCCATGTAGCTTCCCCAACTGCAGTATAGTTATCGTGAGAGACCACCTGTTGATAAGATTAGGAAGCAAGGGTGAAGAATTTCGCTACCAAAGATGATGATGCGAAAAGCGAATTCGGCTTGAGAATACAATCGGGGTTTTGAAGAATTATCTTGTACACCGAAGAATGTATGAAGTGTGTTGTTTCACTTCTTGAGATTCACTTACCATTGGTGGAAGACCCTCGTGTCGGAGTACCAAGTGAGAGGGTTACATGGGATTTCTTTCAGAGGAGTTCAAAGAAGTACATCACCGAGATTTATAGATCGAAAAGGAAGGAGTTTCTTAAACTAAAACAAGGTAAAATGTCTGTGACTGAATATGAACGCGAATTTGTCAGACTTAGTAAGTATGCTCGGGAATTTGTATCCACCGAAGCCAACATGTGCAAGAGATTTGAAGATGGGCTTAATGATGACATCCGACTATCAGTGGGTGTATTGGAAATCAGAGAGTTTGTTGTTCTGGTATAAAGAGCTTGTAAAGTAGAAGACTTGTTAAAAGAAAAAGAGAAGAGCAAAGCTGAAGCTGGAGCGCAGGATACAAAGAAGAGGCAAATGAGTAAATCATTTCAGTCTACATCTAAGAGGCCTAGGGAGCTCTCTAGCGGATCACATTTTCCATGATATATTCTCGCCAAGGTAAGTAGAAGATTCGAGGGTTTTAGAGCTCAAACCACTACAGTTAGTGCAAGTACAGGCAGTACTCGACCTCCTAGGCCTGAATGTTCTCAATGTGGGAGACGCCACCCCGGAGAGTGTAGAGCAGGTGAAAATGTTTGTTTTAGATGTGGAGCATCCGATCACTTTATTCGGGATTGTCCTGAAACAACTAAAAGAGAAGAAATAACGAGTGCGAGATCAGGTAATGCTCCTACCAGAGGTAGACCGCAGAGAAACCCAGGAGTGGGGGCGAGTAATAGGAGTGCATCCAGAGATTCAGCAGCGAGATCAGATGTTAGAGCACCCGCGAGAACATATGCTATTCGTGCTCGTGAAGAGGCGTCCTCTCCTGATATAATTACGGGTACATTTTCTCTTTATGATACTAATGTTATTGCATTAATTGATCCTGGCTCTGCACATTCATATATATGCACGAAATTAGCATTTGTTAAAAATTTGTCTGTTGAACCTACTGAATTTATGGTTAAAGTCTCTAACCCCCTGGGCCAGTTTGTGATGGTGGATAAAGTTTGTAAAAATTGTCCACTGATGATAAAAGGTATTTGTTTCCCGGTTGACTTGATGTTATTGCCTTTTGATGAGTTTGATGTGATATTGGGCATGGATTGGTTAACTCAGCATGACGCAGTAGTAAACTGTAGACAGAAATATGTTGTACTGAAGTGCCAGAATGGAGAATTACTTCGGGTTAAATCTGATCAGACAGATGAATTATCTGATGTAATTTTAGTGATGTCAGCTCAGAGGTGTGTTAGAAAAGGGTATGATGTTTATTTGGCGTATGTGTTGGATACTAAAGTATCTGAGTCAAAGATACAGGCAGTGCCAGTTGTATGTGAATTTTCTGATGTGTTTCCAGAGGAATTACCAGGGTTGCCACCAGAAAGAGAAGTGGAATTTTCTATAGATTTGATTCCGGGAACTGCCCCAATTTCCATAGCTCCGTATCGTATGGCTCCTACAGAATTAAAAGAGTTAAAGGCACAGTTACAGGAACTTGTTGATAGAGGTTTTGTTCGTCCGAGCCATTCACATTGGGGTGCTCCAGTTCTGTTTGTGAAAAAGAAAGACGGGTCTTTGAGATTGTGTATTGACTATCGGCAGCTTAATAAGGTAACTATAAAGAATAAGTACCCGTTGCCTCGAATTGATGACTTATTTGATCAACTGAAAGGTGCCACAATATTTTCAAAGATTGATCTCCGATCGGGTTATTATCAGTTACGGGTAAAAGAGCCAGATGTGCCAAAGACAGCTTTCAGAACCAGGTATGGGCATTATGAGTTTCTGGTTATGCCGTTTGGGTTGACTAATGCACCTGCAGTATTCATGGATTTGATGAACCGGATATTCAGACCGTATCTAGATAGGTTTGTAGTAGTTTTTATTGATGACATTTTAGTTTATTCTCGGGATGAAACTGAGCATGCAGAACATTTGAAAATAGTGTTGCAAATTCTGCGTGAAAAGAAACTTTATGCTAAATTCAGTAAATGTGAATTTTGGCTTCGAGAGGTAGGTTTTCTCGGACATATTGTATCCGCAGAAGGCATCAGGGTAGATCCGAGTAAAATTTCAGCTATTGTCAATTGGAGTCCACCGAAGAATGTATCTGAAGTTAGAAGTTTCTTGGGTTTAGCTGGTTATTATCGGAGATTTGTACAAGGGTTTTCTATGATAGCTTCTCCAATGACCCGTTTATTACAGAAAGATGTTAAATTTGAATGGACAGAAAAATGCCAGCAAAGTTTCGACCGATTGAAGGAGTTGTTGACGAAAGCACCTGTGTTGGTACAGCCTGAATCGGGTAAGGAATTTATTATTTATAGTGATGCATCATTAAATGGTTTGGGTTGTGTCTTGATGCAAGAAGATAAAGTAATAGCTTATGCTTCAAGACAACTTAAGCCACATGAAATAAACTACCCGGTACATGATCTCGAGTTAGCTGCTATTGTATTTGCATTGAAAATATGGCGGCATTATTTGTATGGTGAAAAGTGTCATATTTATACTGATCACAAAAGCTTGAAATATTTGATGACACAGAAAGATTTGAATCTAAGACAACGCAGGTGGCTTGAACTGATAAAGGATTATGATTTGGTTATTGATTACCATCAGGGTAAGGCTAATGTGGTAGCTGATGCTTTGAGCCGGAAATCTCTGTTTGCTTTACGAGCTATGAATACGATTGTCACTGACTGATGATGGTTCAATCATAGCTGAAATGAAGGCTAAATCGATGTTTCGTCAACAAATATGTGAGGCTCAGAAAGTGCAAAAGTTGAGTCCAAAAGAAACTTTTGCACTTTTCATATCAATTCAGAAATCGATGTTGTGTATTAGAGTTTCAAGGTAATTGGGAAATGTATCTACCTTTGATTGAATTTGCTTATAATAGCAGTTATCAGTCCAGTATTAAAATGGCTCCGTATGAAGCTTTGTATGGTAGAAAATGTAGAACACCATTATATTGGATAGAGCTTAGTGAAAAGAAGATACACGGGGTTGATTTGATCCGGGAAACAAAAGAAAAAGTAAGGCTGATTCGAGATAGTCTAAAAGCAGCTTCCGATCGTCAGAAGTCATACGCCGATCTTAAACGAAGGGAGAATTTCAGGTGGGTGATAAAGTATTCTTAAAAGTGTCTCCTTGGAAGAAAGTTCTCCGGTTCGGTCGAAAGGGTAAATTGAGTCCAAGATTTATCGGACCATGTGAGATTATAGAAAAAATTGGACCAGTTGCTTACCGATTGGCTTTACCACCGGAACTCGACAAAATTCATAATGTATTTCATGTAT
Organism: Gossypium raimondii; assembly: GCF_025698545.1. Lineage (NCBI taxonomy): Eukaryota > Viridiplantae > Streptophyta > Magnoliopsida > Malvales > Malvaceae > Gossypium > Gossypium raimondii. Next base: position 328,924 of record NC_068567.1, on the reverse strand, counting down.
CTATGCTACGACGGTATCGATCAGATCCTTCGCATGTTATTACTCCAACAGAAGTAGAAATTCATCCGGATATGACTTATAATGAAGAACCGGTTAAAGTATTAGCACGAGAAACAAAGGAGCTTAGAAACAAAAGGTAAATTTGGTGAAAGTGCTATGGCAAAAGCACGGATTGAGGAAGCAACATGGGAACCGGAAGAGACAATGAGGAAGCAATACCGAATCTCTTTCTTGGTAAGATTTTCGAGGACGAAAATCCTAAAAAGGGGGGAAGAGTTGTAATGGCCCAAATTTGAGGTTATCGGAACAGTGGTTTCGGGACCACAAATCCGATGAGAAAAATTTTATTTTTTATATTTTATGGTCTACAATTTCACAAAATGATTTCGTGAAAATTTCGTTTGAAAATTTCGACGTTTGGGCACTCAATTTAGCCAAAAGGACTAAATTGTAAAAAGTGCAAAAGTTGAGTTCTACATGTTAGAGGTGTCCAATTGTTATGAAACTTTAAATTAGAGGTCCTTATATGGTAATTATACCATTGGTAACTTGGTAGACAAAATGGACATGAGATAAGTGAAATAGAAAATTTTTAAGTTAGGGCAATTTGGTAATCTAGTAATTAAAATGAATTAAAAGGGAAAAAGATGACAAATTATGCTCATCTTCTTCATATGAACGAAATCAGCAAGGGGGGAAGCCATAGTTAGGGTTTTCAAGCTTCCAAGCTCCATAGTAAGTGATCCCAAGCCCCGTTTTTAATATTCTTTACGTTTTGAGATCCCTAGTAGCTTAATTTAGCTTATTCTAGCAATAATTTAGCCTAGGGTTTATATTTGGAAAAATACCCATAGGTGAAAAGTGTTTATTTTGATGTTTTATGATAGAATATGAAGCTATAAATTATGTTAAACAACTTTTGCTAAGCGATTTTAAGTGCAAACGAGTAAAACGACATAATCGGTAAAAATACCTAATGTTCATAAGTACATGTTAGAGTGGGAATTTGATGTTTCCATAGAAGGAAAATGTTCAGAATGTTATAAAACATAAGAATAAGAGATGAAGTTTAATTTCCGAGCCTTGGGGCAAAAATGTAATTATGTAAAGTTTAGGGCAAAATTGTAATTTTGAAAAGTTAGAGTCGAGGATGTTTTGATGAATGTGATTATTAAATAAGTTAAAGTTACTATTTTAGATCAAGAAGTACGAAACTCGAGGTTAGACAAAGGGAAGAATAAAGTTGAAGACTAAGTTGGTGAATTTGGCTATAATTGGTACCGAGGTAAGTTTACGTAAATAAATGCAATATTTCAATATTTATTATTAATGCTGTTAATTTCCAACAATTATGAATTTATTTTATGAATTTATTTGATGATGATCCAAGCATGAAATGATAGAGAATTAAAATTTAAAAGTCCCGTTGATACATAAGGATGGTACTGGATACGAATGTCATGACATTTGGGTAAAGAGATCCCATGTAAGACCATGTCTGGGACATGGCATTGGCATCCTTAAGATCATAAGAGGTCCCCTGTAAGACCATGTCTGGGACATGGCATGGGCACCGAGACGAGAGGTCCCATGTAAGACCATGTCAGGACATGGCGTTATACCGAGATGAGAGGTCCCAGTAAGACCATGTCGGGACATGGCATGGGCACCGATATGAGAACATCCATGTAAGACCATGTCTGGGACATGGCTTTGGCATGTTATTATCAGAAGAGACCCGAGTATCCTTATTATTCCAATGTAGCTCAACGGGCTTGTAAACGAATTATGTTCATGAAAGTTCAGTTTAAAGCATAAATGGCAAGCTCAGGTAAGTTGTAAGACTTAAGAACTTATTATACTATCAATTGATGTTCAACGATGCAGCAAGAGTTGAGTAAGTTATGCACACAAGTATTCTAAGTAAACAAGTAAGAGAACTAGTATGAGATTAACTAAAGAGTAAACTAGAGATATAGTCACTTGAGTTTAATTATTTGTGTGTAATGTTGTTATTTATTTGCTAGTAAACTTACTAAGCTTTATGCTTACTTCTTTTATTTCTCTTTCTCTTATAGTATTGCAAAGCTACTTCAAGGATCCTAAAGAAGTCGGAGATCGTCCACACTATCAACCACAACTGCTCGGTATTTTATGTCAAAACACGTTTGAGTTATGGCATGTATAGGGATTTAGTTATTTTGTATGTTTGTAATGATGATTTTGCTAATGAGTGATGTGTAAGTATTTGATGATGTATGGTCATTAAAATGGTTAAGGATGAAGGTGTTTGTTGTTATGAAAGATTAGGTGATAAATTATGCATGGAAATCATGAAAGGATAAAATTTGGCAAAGAAACAGAATTCAGGCAGCACAGTGACGTGAATTTGAAAAATCACCTAGGATGATATAAAATGAATTAGAGGGTGAATGATATATGGAATTAAATCTTGTTGAGTTTATTTTTATGGAAAAATAACAGTGTAGCAAAAGGAAATTTATATTTTAAGATATGTGAATTTTAGTAAGATAGGGTCAGAACTGTTTTTGGAGTCCCCTGTTCTGAGTTTAGAAAATAATTACAAATTGTAAAAAAATGGTTATGAGTTGAAATTTACATGCTTAGATTCCTTAATGAGTCCATTTTCTGTAGGAACAAGTGGGAATAGCATATGAAAATCCTATAATGAGAAAAGTTATTTTTAGTAACAAGAGGGCAGAATAGTCGAATGGTGAAACAGGGGAGACTTTAACTAATAAACTGTACTAATTGGCTGAACCAAAAATTCTAAAAATTTTATGGTAGGAAGATATATGAGTCTAGTTTCAAGGAAAATTTACGGAGTTAAATTTTGAGTTCCGTAGCTCAAGTTATAATTAATTTAGTGACCGCTGCGCAATTGGACAGCTTTGCTGTAAATAGTGAAAATAAATTTTCAAACCTAGTTTTTATGCTCCGAATTGGTAAGATAAGCTAAGTAATGCCTCGTGCTCGACTCCAGAAACGGTCTCGGGTAAGGGGTGTTACAATTCATCGTTTCTCCGTACTACGGGGCTGACGCTTCCGTCCATGTCCCTTAAGAAGTAAGCTTTTCAACGTATGCAAAGGCGGCCGCTTTGTATGTTTTGGGAAGGTTGCACAGTCGGTTCGTTAGCTTACTGCGTCAGAGGTTGGCGAGCCCAAGAGACAAAATGGCGTGGGATTCGCCATTGAGAAGCGTTGATCTAGCATAAGACGATCCCACAGAAGCGATTGTTGGCTAGAGTCAGGTTCCACCAAATTGTAAGTCTAAATCATTGGAGCTGGTGGTCGTAGGCGTCCTCTTCCACTATAACTGGCTTATTCGGTTTGGGAAGGATCATCTAAAAGCCGAGGATTTAACCCAAGGCGGAACGAGACAACTGGAGGCTGGAATCTCCCATAAGAATTTTCTTTCTCTCAACTCTTTTTTTTATTTTTTTCTAATTTTCAATTCAATATTCTTAATTCTGTTTTTATTTTATTTTTCGTTTCTAGATCCAACAATTTAATTCTTCTATTGTTTTTATTTTTTTTAGGAACGCAGGTTGTCTTGGGCAAGACTCTGCCTGGGATATCACGAAACAAGATATTTTGCAAGTCCAGTCCCTGAGGATTTGACCCTACTTCTCTTTTACTATTCTTTTCATTATTTATTAGGGATACGATATTTTTGGTGCTTTCAACGACCGCATCATATATATTTTAATAAAATGCGAGACACACTCCATAATTTGCTCAGATATTAATATGTAAATTCATTTTCAACAAAAATCTGAAGTTAAACCTACACTTAGAAGACTGGTAATTGTTGAGATGCTGACATCAAACTATATATAACACTAGAATATTTGTGAATGGGTTTCAATATCTTTGGCTGAATGTAGAAGCAAATTAATTAATAAGAGAATGAAGTTGAAGTGATGATTGTTCGAAGAGTAAGCAACTTAAAATGCTGCTATTACTAATTTAATCCCATATTATTAATTTCGATTGACTCGTAATTCAATTGGCATCATTATTAGTGCAAAAATTAAAAGAATAGAACTCGTGGAGAAACCAATCTACTTGAAGTCTTGATGGCCTAATAAAATACTCTAGTTACGTACCAGGGTAAATAGTGTAAATTCTAAATGGATAATATTGCATAAAATTTAAATCTCTTAGGACTCTCAATTGTAGATAGGCTCTAACTTTGACCAGTAATGTAACTCAATCAGTACAGGTGATTCTAGGAGAGCTGCTTTCAATTGTAGATAGATAAAACTCGAGAATAAAACCAAGCACATACACCTCGAGTTGAATACCAGATCAGTACAACTTGACCTAATTTTCTTTAACAATATGGAATGTAGATTTATTTTCAAAAAGAAAATTTATGAAGCAACATTAAATATATAAATACCCCTAAATTTATTTTTTTTCACTCACATCCTATTTTTTCAAATCTCTCAACGCAGGGAATGAGGAATGAATCAAGAGATGCTTTTGCTCGTATTAGAGAAAATTCTTGTCACAACCCGTTTTTCAGTGGTTTTCGGACCACAATTCAGATATATCAATCCGTAAATATTAATTATTTAATATTTACCGTGTCATAAGTATCGTATTAAAATTTGGTTAAGAAATTTCATTGTTTAGATAGTTAATTAATTAAAAGGACTAAAACGTAAAAGATGGAAAAATGCAAGTGAATGCGAAGAAGTTACCCAATTTCAATAAACGGTACACCATGGGATTGGATGATCAATTTTAAAAAGTTCATAATTGAATGACCTATAGTGTAATTTACCCTTAAAAACATGCAATGGTGTATTTATTACCATCTTAAACCATTCAAAAGCCCAATGGATCAACTATCTTTATGCCATGCCCAAATCTTCCTATGGCTTACTTCTAGTCTTCCACACATGGATTTATAATTCCCTCTCTTCTTCTTTTTAAATTTATGACTAAATCGATATAATATGTTAAAATTAAAGGCTATATTTATTATTATACTAATTTTTTAATTGTCACGTCACAACGAAAATAGACAAAGGAATCTTGATTAATTAGATGATCAATTTTAAAAAAATTCATAATTGAATGATAAAAAATAATCCATAATTAAATGACTTATAATGTAATTTACCCTTAAAAAATTCAATAGTGTATTTAAAAAAAAAATGAAAATCAATAAATGTGCAACAAAACCAAGAGCCACGAGCAATGGTTTATTTTTTTTCATTGCCTAGATCTATATTCGATTTCAAAAAAAAATTTAAGCTCGACTCCAACTCATCTAGGCCTGACCAAATGGTTCGTTTCACTATTCAAAAAATAAAATATGTATTTAAATTTAATTATAAAAATAAATAAATATTACTGTAAAATTACTTTGGTGAAAAATTTAACCCTCAAAGTTTATATTTTTTGTTCATTTGGGCCTTATTTTTTTTTAGCTAAATTTGGCCCTAAATATGTTTAAAAGAGTCAAATTCGACCATCAAGCTTTCAAAAAGAATTAAATTATTATTTTTATGAAAATACCAAGTTAAACATTGATTTTTTAAACATGGCAAGATACATGGCAATCCACGTGTATTTCATGATTTTTTTAAATGTTTATGAACTTTTATTTTTTGAATATTTATAATTTTAAATTATTTATTGACCGACATATAATACAAATAATGACATGTTATCATAAAATACACGTGGCATTAAAAATTAATATTTTAGTTAACATTTTCATTTAAAAATCATATTACTTTTTATTAGAAGGTTAATGATCAGATTAAGGGCTAAATTTATCATTCCACCTATTTTTTTTTTATATTTTTATTATTTCTACACAGGAAAGCAAGACAGATCAAACTAGCTCAAAGTTAAAAGATATAAAACTCATATCTGACTCAATCACCAACCTTATGAATGCCTCTATAATACCCAGTTTTTATTGGATATTTTTGTCTAATTTCATGCCAAACCTTAGCCACCATGATTATACTTTAAACCCATACTTCCATTATTTTGGTTAATTATAAATTGAGCTTTCCAATGGCCAATAACCTCATCTTTAAGAGCTTCCCCCACCTACATCAATTTCCTTTGGATAAATAAAATATTTTCATTATACCTCACTTTGTATGTTTGGTAGATGAGAGAGTGTGGACAAATGATATATACATATTATATATACATATTCCTCTCTAATCATAATGGTGGTTGAGGACCATGGCTTGCCATAAAAAGCAGCTCAAATGGCATTATCACCATACCTTTAGCATTGCATCAATTTCCACATATAAAATGCCTAGAATCTTTTCATTATGAAATATAATTTTCATTAGAAAATGAAACTCCAACCAACCCAAACCCAAAACTTTCACCCAACATTCACCCAAGTTAGCAATCTAAATATGCTAGTGGCCTCCATTGATGAATGCTTCTTGTGATTTCAATTCCACCCACATGAATATTTCAATGCATGTATGAAAAAGATAGCTTCCAAGGATGTTGTATGAAACATCCAATAAAGAATCAAGGATTATTTAATGCGATGAGAAAACACATTGTACTTTTGAAGAAAGAACTTACATTCGAACTCTGGAAATGATATTGTTAGGAGAAGTAATCACGGACCATAAAAAATTAATCTTTCTAAATAAAATAATAAAATAAAAATAAAGGATACATTGATCTTACCAAAATATTATCAATTTGGCCTAAATTTTACATGTTTACCCTTTATCAATATATATTACTTCGACATTCACACCTAAATCCGAGTAAAAGTACAATATTATTGCCTCGAGATTGCTCTCGTACAATATCAACATGTAATTTTAAATAGTATCAATTTGATATTGTACTTTTACTCGAATTTAGGTGTGAGTGTCGAATACCAGTTATTATTGCCTCGAAGCATTAAATTGTGATATAGAAACATTATCCGATAAGGGAAAAACTCTATTATAGGAAGTCATGGGGCACATCAGGTAGCAGTCACTTTCAAGGTTTTGATAATGTTAATAGATAAGAATATCTTAATTAATTTATTATTATTTTATGTTAATCAAATTTGAGAATGAATGTCATGTATCTATATTATTCCTATTAAATTTGACTTAAATATGATGATTTGTTTCCATCAATTTGAATTTATATCCGATTTAACTCGATTTGGTCATAAAAATTAATAGCATGAATCAATTGATTTAAATTCAATGTGATTCAACTTAAAATTAGTTGAATTGAAATAATTTAAATAAGTAGCTTGAAATGATCGATTCTAAAGTGATAAAATATTCAAATTATCTCGAGTCTATAATGACTCAAACAAGAATTAATCCAAAATCGAAATTAAATTGAATTGAATCGAAGATTTTAAAACTCAAATCGATGTTATTGAGACTAACCTAATCCAAAAATCCCTCCACGTGTATTTTTTGAACTTTTCAATATATTTTTTTGTATTAGATTATATATTAAATATATAACAAGATCTTTTTGATAACATGGGTCGATCCAATTCCTTTCACCAATTATGGTAAAATTAATATCCTAGAGACCTTTATAGTAGGAGTTAGATTGCATTTTTTTTACTCAAAAAATAGGTAAATTAATCCTATACGTAAGAGCATACGAGTCCTCCTATTAGAACTTCCATCAATTTCTATTATTAAAAATTAGTCCATGTAAATTAGTATGAGGTATACGTAGCATACCACGTGTAACCATCTGGTTATTTCGTCAACTATGTCAGATTTTAATAGTAAAAATAGATGAAATTTTTAATCTTTGATCTAATTTTCATGCATCAGTTTACCTTTTTTTTTTTAATAAATGGAATAAAATATAATTTAACTCCTAATACATGAGTCTCCATAATACAATCATCACGAGAAAGGATGGTATGAAACATGAATATTATTACTTTCCAATAGTTTAATGCCACATCAGTAATTTCATCCTGAATTTCAAGATTTTTATTCAGATTTGATTTTTTCAGAATAAAAATACTGATGTGACATTAAACTATTGAAAAAAATACAAATGACATAGCATCGCTGTTTCATATAATTCTTTCCCGATCATTTTGACATTAATAAATAATAATTTAATTAATGCAATGGTTATTATTATCCCCAAATTGACTAAAAACAAAATCCTGATTTTGACACTTAATTGAATTTCCAATGACGGCGTCATCTTTTAATTTCCCCACTGAAAACCCACAAGTGGTGCATTATCTAAAATCAATCATCTTTATCAACACTTTTTATCTTGACATTGACTCCCATTTTATCTTCAATGCTTCCTTTCCTAATTAGTCCATCTATTTTACATTTAGATTTAGTCCTTATACTCTTCAAATTTTAAAATTTTAGTCATGTCCTAAACAGTAGCAATTAAATCTGTTTCATAAAATTCAATTCCTAGTCCTGTTCTATATGTACAATTATAAATTTAGCCCATATTCTCTAATTGGATCATTCGAAATCCCCATGCTCTTCGAATTCTGAAATTTTAGTCTTGAGGCAAATGACAGTTGTTAATCCGTTATCTGAATTTTTAGTGAGTAATATGTTGAAATAGCAAGTTAATATGACATTACGCATATGATAATATGTTCGTCGCATCAGATTTTGAAAAGAGTAAAATCTAACAGGTATTGTTTAGTGATGACTGAATTTTTAAAATTTTAAAAATATAGAGACTAAAAGGGACCAAATTAAAATATAAAGACTAAATCCATAACTTTTATGAAATGCAGAGACTGATAATGGAGAATTAACCTTGAAAAATATTGTCTTTATCAACTCCTTTAAATTATTAACTATTAATTTTAAATTAGGCACTTACTATGTGGTATTTCAAAATTTGTTGTGTTTTTTCTTACTTGTTTTACCTTTGTAGTTTGATTTCTATATAGAATTTTTTAAAGTTAATTCAACAATTAATTTAAACTTGAATTAATTAACTATAATGATAATAAATTTGGAGAAAACCCGTACATTTACATAAAGTGAGATTCGAACCCGAAATTTAAAAGTTCTCAAGATCTCAACTTCATCATTAAACTTGAATTTTATTGAAGATCCTAACAAAGTTTAAAGCATCTATGTTTGATACATATTTAAATATAGATATAAATTATAATTTTTTTGAATATATAGAAACCCTATAATTGATACTAATCTTCACATAAGTTTAAAAAATTATAATTACTTATGCAGGCCCGGTCCTAGGGGTCGTCTGGATGCGTGGTAGTTCAAAACCCAAGGCTGAAAGGGATTCAAAATATTATTTTTTCAGTTTTTAATGGATCTAAAACCCCATTTTATTGTTTTGCCCGGGGCCCAAAAAATATCAAAAACGGATCTAATTTATGGAAAAAATTACATAAAGTAATTAAAAGAGAAAGTGGATGAGAACAAGTCCACAACAAACTTCACCTACTGTCTCATTTGCCATTTGTGTTTAACCATATTTATTATGTGTCTTTTAATTCTATTATTCATTATTATCACTTTGACATTTTATTAATGGACCATTTGTTTTAGCTACTAAAATAATATCTCCATATCTATTTATGATATTCTTATAATCTCTTTCCTTATTTAAATAGAAAATTCTAAAAAAAAAGAATTCCGAGATATTTGAGATATTCGAGTTAAAGAAATATCATTTGTCAGTGACAACGATTAATCTCTTTCTCGCGAGTATAAGCATATGATCATGAAATGTATTCTATTCATCATTTATCAAATTGTAGGGTTGAAACTGAGCAAAACTCGATTCAATTCGATTAAGAATTCGGACATACGGTTTCATTTGGTGGGAAAGTGCTTGATATAGCATCCCAGCCGGAATGGATAAGCTGTAGAATGAGAAGCAAACAGCCGGCGTATGTGTGTGATGAAAAACGAAAAGAATATTTCTTACAACACACAAATTCTTACCTGGTAAACCGCCTGCCACAAGCCAACAGCAAATTATAAAATTCCAGTCAAAAACCAACTCCTCTTATCAAAATCATATAAATTAATCAGTAATTGCACCATTATTATCGTTTTATATTAAATTTGAAGCAAAACCCAAAATCACTTTTCTTTTCGTAATCAACTACTATACCACCTTCTTCTGAAAGTTTCAATGGCTGTTTCTCCTCATGCTTTTCCGCCGAGAAAGCGGCGGCCTTCGGCCGGAGCTTTTGTATCGCCCAAATTAGCCGATATCAACTTGGTAAAGTCCCTTCTTTCTTTGTCACAAGAAATCTCTTCTTTTAAACCATTTCAATGTCTTCTAAAACGGAACTCGGTTTCCTCCATTAACAAATCCAAGCTTCTCTCGATATTATTCGACGAGCTGATAAAAAACCCAGCTTCTGTTTTCTTTTCTCCTTCAACCCTTTTGTGCTTTGAAGAAATGTACATAGTTTTACAAAGGATTAAAACATTGCTCGAAGATTGTTCAAATGGAAGCAAGATGTGGATGTTAATGCAAATCCAGGTATTATCTAATAATTTTCATGAACTCACCCTCGAGTTATCGACTCTACTCGATATTTTCCCTTTTAAAGAGATTGAACTGAGTCAAGACGTGGAAGAACTCGTGGTTTTGGTACGGAAACAGTGCGGTAAGTCGAAGCCGGTTGTGGATCCCGGCGATGTGTTTCTCCGGCTAGAAGTTTTGACCATGTTGGATCGGATCGAAAAAGAGATCGTTCCCGATCAGTTGAAGCTTAAAAAAGTCATGGAGGATCTGGGATTACGTGACGGTTCGAGTTGCAGAGAAGAAATCGAGAGCTTACAAGATGAAATCCAGAATCAAGTCGACGAGAAATCGAAATCGGACATCGTTTCTTTGATTGGCCTTGTTCGTTACGCTAATTGCGTGTTGTTCGGATCTTCGACGGCAAGTAAACCGGATCATCGGAGGCAAAAATCGACGTCGGATTTGACTATCCCGGCTGATTTCCGGTGTCCGATTACTCTTGAGTTGATGAGGGATCCGGTTGTCGTGGCGACGGGACAGACGTACGATCGGAAATCTATCAATCTATGGATTGAATCTGGGCATTCCACATGTCCTAAAACGGGTCAAACCCTGATCCATACCAACCTTATACCGAACCGAGCTTTGAGGAATCTTATAACTATGTGGTGCCGTGAGCAAGGAATTCCGTTTGAGACCGTCGGAAATAACGAGAAAGTTAACAGCGTTAAAGGTACTAAAGCCGCCTTTGAAGCTACGAAGATGACGGTTTCTTTTTTGGTCAACAAATTATCGGGTAGTCAAACCATGGAGGCGGCTAACGGTGTTGTTTATGAGCTTCGTGCTTTGTCGAAAACCGACTCGGATAGTCGAGCCTGCATTGCAGAAGCTGGAGCGATTCCGATCTTGGTCAGGTATTTAGGTTCAAGTGTAGGTTTGGAGCATCCGAACCTCCAGGTCAACGCTGTTACTACTATTCTTAACCTTTCCATCTTAGAAGCAAACAAAACGAGAATCGTGGAGACTGACGGAGCTTTAAATGGCGTTATCGAGGTGTTACGTTCAGGTGCCACGTGGGAAGCCAAAGGGAATGCGGCGGCGACGATATTCAGCTTATCGGGCATACACGGGTACAGAAAAGGTTTAGGGAGGAAGACACGTGTCATAAAGGGATTGTTGGATTTAGCCAAAGACGGACCCACGAGCTCCCAAAAGGATGCACTCCTGGCTATTTTGAATTTGGCTGGAGATAGGGAGACTGTAGGGAGGTTAGTTGAAGGAGGGGTGATACAGATGGTGAGCGGAGTCATCGACGAGCTACCGGAGGAAGCGGTGGCAATACTCGAGGCGGTGACTAGGAGAGGCGGATTGGCAGCGATCGCGGCGGCTTTCAACATAATTAAGAAACTGGGTGTTATCCTGAGGGAAGGGTCAGATAATGCAAGGGAAAGCGCCTCAGCTACTTTGGTCACCATGTGTAGGAAAGGGGGACCGGAGATGGTAGCGGAGTTGGCAGTGATTCCGGGGATTGAAAGGATAATATGGGAAGTAATGGGTGGTGGAACCGCAAGAGGGAGACGGAAAGCGGCGACGTTGTTGCGGATTCTTCGAAGATGGGCGGCCGGTTTGGATTTGGATACAAATAATGTTGTGGATAGTTCAAACATGATAACCATGACTGTAGGTACATCAAGAACAATATTGCAAGCATGATAGGATACAATTTTTTTTTCAAATTTATTGTCAAATTGTAAATTGTGAATGAAATTTGTAAAATCTTTCTTCTTTCTAGTGGAAAATCTTAATGGGAAAAAGATCATTCTTTTTATAATTTTTTTTTTACAGAATGTCTAGTCTAAAATTATTAATAGCCCCTCCCGGCATATAAATAGGAGGATAATTCATTTCAACGCACACAAACTCACGTCCTCCTATGTTAGAAACAATACTCATATCAATCGAGCTAAGACTCGATCGACAAGATTTAATTATTTTTAAATCAAATTATTATACTTTTAAAACCGTTTATTTATATGTGTTGGGAAATTAAAAAGAAGAATCAATGCTTTATTGGCTATAATTAACTACTTTAGCAGACAAAAAAGGTAGCTTGATTTATTTATTGGCTAGAAATCAAAGCCTTTTTAAGTTGCTTTTATGCCATTGTTAAATGCTTGTACTCTTTGACGTAACAACCATCGGGGAAGATGGGTAACGCCTATTTTATCGATCTCATCCAAAAAAATTTAGTATTTATAAAAATAACTTGAAGTTTAAAAATAATTACTAAAATGATTTAAAATGAACATTATTTTTGGGTATTGAAAACTTAGTGGCCGGCACTACATAGTGCTTTGGCCTCATGATTTCCTGATGACTGTGTCAAGGTTTAAAATATTGATTTTTTTGACTTGGGGAATCCAATGGCCTACACCAGGATATTTTTTTTAAATCGTATCATACTGGTATATAAAAATATCAATATTTAAAAAAAATTTGGTTCTAGCCATGTAATGGCCGGCACCAGAGATGTAAAAACAAAAATTTGGTGCTGGCTAGTAGATAGCTGGCACTAGCTACTTTTTTTGTGTCTTTAACACGAAACATCAGATCAAATTGGATCTAATGTATATCCTTCTAATCATTAATGGGTGTTGATAAATCATATTGATCGTCAAATTGTCGCTTGGAACTCCCTAGTCAAACTTTTTTTGAAATACTTAATAGTCGGATAACTTAAGTAAAAACATTTGAATAGTCCAGTGACTTAAATGAAAGCTTACGAATAATCAAGTGACCATTTTGTAACTTTTTAAAATTGAATGAAAAGACGTAAATTTACTAATATTTTAGTGACCTTAGTGTAGTTTACCTAATAGAAAATAATTATATTTGTTTAAGGGCAAGGTTATCAGTCCAAGTTCGAAATTTGGAAAAAAAATATTAGCCAAAAAATACACTTGAATAAAAAAAATTAGACATGTTTAAAGTTTAGCGTTAAATATAGTTTTAGATCTGACACACAGAGCAAACTTAAAACATATGGATCAAATTGTAACCACATGTGTTCTTATTGCATGGAGAGTTGAGAGCTAATATGTTTTAACATGCTCTAGACCATATTTCTTTCTTTTAATACGTCTCTTTTCTATATAATGCCTAGAACTACCCATAGCCCTTCTGCAATCCTTAAATAGGAAGATTACACGCTTCAGCACACTCGAATCCATATCCTCCTACACTGACAACAATACTGATACCAATCGAACTAAGACTCAATCGATGTGTTTTAATATACTCTAAGTTACATTTTAATTGATATTTAATGTTTAAACTAAATGCCACGTACGCTAGAATAAGTGTTCTTTTTCCTAATGGATCCAAGAACCCACTTAGCCACTTTCTGCAGAACTTTCTCGGGGAAAAAAGGGCTTGTTTGGGCTTTCAATCTCCAAATCCAACACACAACCAAAAAGCCCAACAATGTGAAAAAGATTCTAACAAAAAAACTACACAAACATCATTGTCAATAAAAAACATTCTGGGTTTTTGTACCGAAAAACATAAAAGAAAAAGGAAAACAAAAAACCTTCTTGAAGTTGATTCCTTGTCCTTGGTTGAAGATACCAACAAGGCAACATTAACTGCAAAATATTTTCAGGCACCACAGCAAATCATTAGGTCCCCCACTCTCAATTCATTAGTGTTTTGGAACCATTTCCTTAACTTAAACCTTTTGTCGTCTTCCTCTAAAGGACCAATTTGATACCGATAAGTGTTGAATGTAGTGGTAAGTCAATCACAATTTTTTTCACGGATAGTAAAATTAGCATGGAGGATATTTTAAGTCTTAAAAAAAGGGTAAACTACACTGGCAGTCATTTGACTATTAAAAAAATAAAATTGATATAATAACAACTAGTAGCCAATTTTAAAAGTTATCACATTATCTTCCTATTTTTCATTTAATAACGAGTGACGATTACTTTTCACAGTTAAAAACCGAAGAACAATACTGATAATTAAGTGATTATCGATATAAATTTACCCTAAAAAGAAGGGACCAGTTGACTAGAAACGTCAAAGGTGCATATAGTTATGAAACACCGCCATACATGACCATGAATGCTTTGATAATGACTTGGAAGGACAAAAAAAGGCAATGGGTTGAAGCCAATCACTACTTTGGTAAGAAAATTTCATGTGCTTTCGAGCTGTTTCTGTTTTGTTGTCACTTGCAGTTTTGTCTTTTTTTTTAAAGGTCTTAATTAATGAGACGACTTACCGCCCAGAGCAGATAAAAAGGTTTGCTTGGTCTTAATGGCATTTGCATATATATATATATATATATATATATATATATAGCTTTTGGAATTGGTCACGATGAGATATGTTTGGGGGTGTGTGAAAATTTTTCCAAGAGATAAGGTTGTTATAATCATCAATACGGTAGATTAGTATTTATCAATGAGTAGAAGAATATATTTTAAAATTAAGTCGATTTGAGGGTTAGTGTATATGATAAAAAAGCTATTTGGATTTTAGTTTACAGATTTTTTATATTCAAAGTTGTTTCATGAAAAAAATTTGAATTGTAAAAAAAAAAAGGGAATAAGAGCTTTCAATTGGTGCAAGCAGTACGAACAGAAAAGGCTATGCAACAATAATTTTAACAGTCCATAGATTTAATTAAAATCTTTCAAATAGTTCAGTATCTATTTTGTAACTTTTTTTTAAAGTTAAATGATCAAAACGTAAATTTACAAATAATTTAATGACTTTAAGTATAGCTCACTCATTAACTAATTAGAATAAATCTGGAGAAAACTGTCGATTGAGTCTTAGCTCAGTTGATGAGTGTGCCGAAGCACATTATCCTCTTAATTAAGGGTTGAGGAGGGGTTATGGGTAGTTCTAGGCATTGTATCAAAAAATAAAAACTAGAAATTATGATGCTGCATTCATATGAAAGTAAGTAAATAAAAAAAATCTAGAGAAAACTTAAACATGAAAGTTACCCGATCTCAACCTTACCTTTGAGTCAAGGTTTTATTGTCTACTTTACCTGTTGAAGGCACCAAGGGTGGTTAAGAGCCTTCCCTAGGGGCATAGCTATGGTAGGGGTGTAATTGAGTCAAATCGAATTTGAATGTTGTTAAACTCGAGCTCGACTCAAAATTCGAAGTTTGATACTCGGTTCGGACTCAACTAAACATATGTTTTTAAGCTGAAACTCGACTCAAGAAATAATTGAGCTAATCAAATTCTTGCTCCAGCTTAGCTCGATAATTAAGCTTAAGGTTAATAATATATATTAAGAGCAATAACATAATTTAATAATATAAAACCATGAAAAATTCAGTAAGGCTCACAAATTGTTCAAGTCAAGTATTACTAAACTTAAATTTGGTTCTATTGGTAGCTCGAGCTTGGTTTGATTTTTTTCGAATCAAACTTGAGTATCCTGAACACTAGTATTTCATTTATACCCCATAAGGGGCGAAGCATTGGCCTCCCTTGGCCAAATGAGCAAATTGTTCTTTTACCCTTCTCAAAAATTAAAAGCTTCAATTTAGTCCTTTTAACCTTTGATTAAATAAAAAATTTGAAATTTTAACCCTTTTAAAAAGTCACTAAAATTTTATAATTTTATCTCTACATGCTTAAAATAAAAATTTTTGTTTCACCATGGCCTTCCCCTTTTTTAAATATTATAAAATTGTAAGCTAATTGTAAAATTACTGAAATAAATATAGCTAATTTATAAAATTGTGTTAATAGATAATTTCTATGGTAGGCAAAAAAATCAAAATGTTTGTGGGGTCAATCCAAGGGCCTGCATGATAGCCACGTCGATGGAACTTATGGGGAAAACCATGCAAAACCACTATTTTAGCCGTACTACCAAAACAAACGTAGCAGTAGTTCAAATTTTAGGTCTAATTATGGTTTTAGTCCTTATATTTTTTTTCTGAACCATCCATAAACCCTTTACCTTTAAACTAATTAAATTGTAGGAAGACGTCTTGTCTAATTTAACAACAATGGTGCTAATCTAAGCTA
The DNA here is from genome assembly GCF_025698545.1 of Gossypium raimondii. Taxonomy (NCBI): domain Eukaryota; kingdom Viridiplantae; phylum Streptophyta; class Magnoliopsida; order Malvales; family Malvaceae; genus Gossypium; species Gossypium raimondii. The sequence continues at coordinate 312,355 of NC_068567.1, read as the reverse complement.
GGACTCGATTGGAAATTCTTCTATTTGGTATAATTTGGTCTCCTTATTTTTATAATGTTATTATTAGGTCTAAATTGAAAATATTTTTAGCTCTATTACTAAAGTGACAATGTAAAAAAATTGAAGCCTTTATTAAGGAATTAAAATTCAAATTTTGGTAAATTAGAAAAACTAAAATCATAATTAGACCCGAATTTTTAACCAGGCTAACTGGATAAAAGTATCATGGAGTTCTCTGTATTATATTTTGCCGCTTTTAATACAAAATGGGGAAAAAGACCCTTCCAGACCTTCTCAATTTTGAATTTGAGCAAATTGGTCCTTCTAAAAAATTAGAGCAATTTAATCCCTATGAATTTCAAAAATGAGCAACAAAGGACAATTAATCACGACATTGATGCTTTCTATCAATCGTACATGATTTTGGTCGGTATAATAGCTCTCAAAGTTTACACATTCTGCAATTTGATCCTAATTTAATAAAATTTTCTCGCAACATTTATGTAACTGTGTAAATGTTGAGGCTGAATTTGTTGAATTTTTTTAGAATTAAGACCAAAATAACAAAATATATAAACATTGAAAGCTAAATTTTTTATTATGACAATCAAAATTATATACAATCGATGGAAGAAATAAATGTCGTGATTAATTGTCCTTAGTTGCTCAATTTCGAAATTGAGAGACACTGGAGAGGTTTTTACCAAAAAAATGGACAAATTAGTCCATAACTTTTGCAAACCACACAAATTAATAGTAGAATTTAGCAAAATATTTATTGAAATAAGAAAAAAAATCATGCAAATAAAAAATAAAAAAATAAAAAATAAAGCAAAAAGCTAGTTACCACCTGGGACCAATGTTTATTTTCCCTTTATGCCAACTATTTTTTCTTCCATTGTGGACCCCCAAACTTTTCTTTTCTTTATTTTCAATCACACTTTCCCTGTTTTTATACACCTTCTTACTCTCCTTCTTCTTCAATCACTTCCCCCCATATCTCTCATCATCATCATCTTCATCATCATCATCATCATCAAAGTTTTCATATTTCTTCAAAATAATCCCTTTTTCTTCATACAAAAGTTGCCATTTTCAATGGGTAATTCCAGGTTCAAGTTATCAGACATGTTCCCCAATGTCTGGTTTTACAAACTCAAAGACATGAACAAAACCAAACACCATGAAAAGAAACAACACCGCCCCTCATCATCAAAACAAGAACAACCCCATTTGAATCCCAGAAAATCCTATCATTTCACTAGAGAGCTTGTTCCAATTCATGTTTCCCCTGATCAACCACTGAGAAAATCCACCAAGAAACGAAATCCCAGAAGGAATTTCCGGTCACCGCCGTCAAAGGTGCTTACTTCTTCCGTCTCCGCCGGTTGTAGTTGCCGTGAAACTATCAAGAATAAACCCGATTCTCCACCGGAATACTCAGCTTCTTCTTCATCTTCTTTATCGTCTTCCGACGACAGTTCTTTACCGCAAGAATCGTTCGATAACTTGGTGTGGTCAAGTTCCAAAGCCAACGACGATATAATCTCCGATGCGGACGTTAAGAAAATCGACGAGTTCTTACCGGAGCTCGAACTCCCTCCGATCGTAACGAAACCGGCTAAATTCAACGACATGGTGAAGGACATCAAGAACAAGACAAAAAAATTCGGTCACAGTCCTTCGGGTGTAAAGCTGAGAGTGAATTCTCCGAAAATTGCGAATAGGAGATTAGTTCAGGGTCATGCTCGGCGAAGCATTTCGTCGAACAGTTCGAGTTCAAGTTCGAGGAGGAGCTTATCGGAGAGTTTTGCGGTGGTGAAATCGTCGGTCGATCCTCAAAGAGATTTTAGGGAATCAATGGTGGAGATGATAATGGAGAATAATATTAGAGCATCTAAGGATTTGGAGGATTTGCTTGCTTGTTACCTTTCTCTCAATTCCGATGAATACCATGAAATTATCATCAAGGTTTTCAAGCAAATCTGGTTCGATTTGATCGATGTCCGATGATGTTTAACGGTGGATGAAGACTGTTTATTCTAACAACAGTTCTCTATGAGGTTCCAATTTTAGCCTATGTTTTACTGTAATTACTCTCTGTAATTTAATTCCCTTAATCGCTTTTCTTTTGCAAACTATTTATACTTTAATACCATTAATTTTTCGAATTTTTAAAGTTTAGTCCTAACTCGAAAAAATAGTAGTTAGCTCTGCTCGGTTAAATTCAATTATTAGTCATATACGAGATTTTTTCAAAATTTGAAATTTTAGTTTTGACGCAAATGAAAGTCGTTAATCTATCAACTGAATTTTTCACGAGTAATATGTAGAAATAATAAGTTGACATGGTATAATAATATCTTTGCTGTATTAGATTTTGAAAATAACAAAATTTAATGAATTTCACAATTATCGTTCGGTAAGGACTGAAATTTTAAAATTTGAAAAGTACATGGACTAAAACGGACCAAATTAAAGTATAAATTAAATTCACAACTTTCATAAAGTAAAGAAACTAATAACAGAACTCAAACGGTAATAAATAGTAGTAAAAAGCGTGACACATATACAAAATGTCATTTTAAAGTCGCTTCGACTTGGTTTATATCATATTGATATTTTTAAAATTCGGAAGTAATTTAGAAACAACGATCTCTCCCAATTTTGATTTTTTTTTTATCATTCGCATGCCCATAATGGTTAATTCATTCGGGGTTTGTGATTATTGACACCAACACCGTCATCTCCAATATTTAAACCCAAATTTTCTCTTTAAAAATACATTAATATGTATTATCGCTACACCCAAAAATTTGTTGATGAAACTGTGAATAGATACATGGAAAATGGTGAAAAAAATAATAGAAATTGAAATTGTAAAAGGGGTCCCTCAAACAATGTCCTATGAGACAATTTACTGACAATTTCTTCCATCAGGGTTTTGGGCTCTAAAAGAAGATAGTCTTTAACCACAAGGCTTCTGTTCCTTTATTCTTTTTTTTCTCCACCCAAAATGTCCTCTTTTCCCACATCGTTTCAAATTTATACATAATATAATATTTGGTACTTGATTTAGTCTTAATATTCAATTTGGTATTCTCTAATTCGGTACCCGAACCCTTTCAATTTTATACTCGAGTTACGTTTGTTCCAAATATTCATGCAGCCACGTGATGTTGTTTGATTTAGGTACCAAATTGAACATCCAGACTAAACTCATGTACGAAACAATCTATTAACCCATGCATTTATAAAATATTCAAGATGAAGTAAATTTTGAGTGGTGTGGAATTCAAATTTCTGCACTGTGTTAAAGCCTCAATGCTTTTTTTTTTCCTTTTTTTTTTTAAAATATATAATTTTTAATTTTGGTTGGACTTGGAGGATATAGGCATAGAACTTTACCTAAAGTTGAAAAATTGATCTCTTGAAATAAAGTTAAAGTTGCTTTGGTTATTACAAAAGCCAACATGTTTCTTGAAATCCGGGCCTATGTTCATGTTAATGTAATATGTTCATGTTCATATATGAATTTTAATAAAATGTGTAATGTCGTATATAAATTTTGATTAATATTATCAAATTAGCATTTTTACGTTGAAATATTGCACGCACGAGCAATTATATTAACCCAATATGAAAATAAATGTATGTATTTATTTCTTTAAACGTGTATGGTTGAATCAACATCGAAGTTTCGTATATACATATGAACCACAATTCAAGTTTTTGATATATATAATTGTATCAGATTACACATTGGATCCAAGTTGTATTTAAATTCAAATTTTTACTTCTCTTTTCAGGCAAATCTAAAGAGGCGTCCGGGACTTTAACCTCTCAAATTTGAAAAAAAAAATTACTTTTAAACCCTTTTATAAATTATGAAATTATAAATTAATATATAGTAAAATTACCCAATGAAAATATTTTATCTAGTCCTTCAAAATATAAAGTTACATTTAACCTCCTACAAATTTATAATTCAATATCTTTAATGAAGCTTTTGAGAACTCTTTGCATGCCTTTGTGCAATTGAATCCTTCTTTTGTTTCATGGTAACATAAGCTTTTACCATTCTTTTCCTTTTTCCCTTTTATCCTTTATGAAAAGAGAGTAGGCATTTAATTTTTATTAAACATGGGGGGAAATAATGTTAAATATATTTAAATAAAATTACAATAGGTGAGTCGATTGAGTCTTAACTCGATTGGCATGGGCATTGCTGCCAGTACAGGAGGACGTGGGTTCGAGTACGCTGAAACACATTATCTTCTTATTTAAGGGTTGAGAGAGAGAATAGAATAGGAGAAAGAGATTGAAGCTTGGTTTTACCTAAACCATATCATATATATAATCAAATTATTTTTAATCGTATAATAAAATAATTTAGATTTTGGTAATTAATAGGGTCTTTTTCTGTTCATAATCCCTAATTTTGCGGTTCATAACCCTTTTTTTTCAGCTAATTTGCTTTATTCGTTGACTTTAATCACTTTCCCCACCGATGATAATCATTATATAAATTTACATCCTAATAATATGAATAGAGATTTATGATGTCTGAAAAATTACGTAATAATCGGATTCAAGTGTAATTATTTACTGTTGATTGAGTCTTAATTTGATTGGCATTAGCATTGTTGCTAATACATAAAGATGTGAGTTCGAGTGTGTTGAAGCGCAGTATCTTCTTATTTAAGGGTTGGGAATGGACTACGGATAATTTTAAGTGTAATAAAATGTTTCGCGTGTTACAGAAAACAATACGAGATACACATGGAGTCATGTTTTGTAATTAATTACAATGTTGTAATAATTCAAGTAATTCAACCATATTTTGGGTGTTACGAAAATGGTAATAATTTGTATAATCTAATTGCTTCACTGAATTTAATATTGTAAATCAGTCCAAAAATAAAAATAAAAATAAAATAAAAACTTGGATTTATTACAAAGATGGAAGTGCACGAGTGGGGGACAAAAAATCTTGGGGGAATCTAAGATTGAAGAAGTTAGCTTTAGCTTGTCTCTATTATTTACGTTTGGCAATGTTGATGTCCTTTCTCTCCATGTCTTTCCAACACAAACGACGAATCTATACACATCTAATCAACACACATACTACCAAATTTTGGATTTTATTGCCAATTCCACCCTCTTTTTTCTTACAATACCAACACTTGGTTAAGGACCTGGTGATAAAGCGCGAGGGTGTCGAGTGATTTCAGGAGTGAATTTAGAAAATTTATTGAGGGTGGGAATTGAATTACAAACTTTTGAGACGTCTAAATGTAGTTTATCGTGTATTATTTTATATTTTGAGGGTAAAGTGAAATTTTTTCACTTTTCGGGGCCAAGACCCCTGCCTGCTTACCCCATTGGATTCGTCTCTTGTTGTTGTAGTCAATTTGGAGAGGTATGGGAAGTTTTAGGAAACTTTTGGCGTAGTTTTGGTACGTAACGTTAGCCAATGCGTTAGATGTAGATTTTCTTAGATCTGTGTCTTACTAACAAGAATTAGTAGTTAAGTCATGATAGAACTTGGTAGTCCTTACAAAAATTGTAAAGTTTTAAACTGACGCAATGATAAATTCATATTTTAACCTCTCGTAATTTTATAATTGGCTGACTAGAAAAGTTTTCCGGCTTTGACCCCATGGCCCCCAATAGATTTTAACGTGACTTGGCAATTCTCGAGAGACAAGCATGTAAGAAATAAGTGTTGATGTAAGACATGATCTAATCATGACAATCACCCAATATCGTATAAGGCGTTCCCTTTGAGTAAGGTAGCTCCTTAGATCCGAGTTAGACGAACTCCTTATTATCTTCTTTAATCAAAATGATTAACTTAACAAATTTTGCATTATGAAAAGCCAAATTGGGGGGTCAAGTGGATTAGGAACCCCAACATGGCCATTAAAATTGTTAAGTGTGAATTGAATTAATTTAGGTGGACTTCTTTGACAAAGTAATAAATTGATGGGTGACACTTTGATATTGATATAAATCACCATGTTACTACCAAAATCTTTCTACCCATGATTTTGGTTGGGCTTTTCCTTTAATTTTACCCTTTTCTACAAGCTACTCCATATATATAATTTTGCATTTCATCCCTGTACTTTATAAAAATTAAAAATTAATCTCTAACACTTTTCATATGTTAAATTGAATTATGTTAAATATTATTTATACCCTTTATTTTTATTTATGTAAAAGTTGAATATAAATTCATTTTTGGTCATCTTTAATTGAGTTCATGTATGGTTAACTCGTGAGTCATAATATCAACTCAATCAAAGATTTTAATAATAATTACGTTAAAAGTTATGTAACAAATATATTAATAAAAATTTAATATAAAATTGAAATTAGGCTTTGGGCAAAATAATAATTTCATAGGCTCAAATCATATTATGTGTTTATTTTTCCATATTTGATATAAAAATACAAAAAAAAGGGTAAACTACACCCAGGGTTATTAAACTATTACTAAGGTTACATTTTGGTCACTCAACTTCAAAAGGTTATAAAATAGCCATTGAACTATTCTAAAGTTTTCATTTAAGTTGCTGAGATGTTAAAATTGTTGTTGTATGACCACCTCTGTTCCCACCGTCTGCATCAATAAAAAGCTTTCCTTCCCTTCTCTCCTACAATTGAGTTTTTTTTTTCATGAAACAACTTTGAACGTTATGAATATGTAAGCAAAAATCCAAACAACATTATTCTCCAATTTTCGACACTAACCATCAGATTGACTTGAATCTAAGGTATGTTCTACTTGTCAATGGGTACTGATCCATTATACCGATCGTCGAATCGTCACTTGAAGCTCGGTACTCAAACTTTTAAATAATAATAAACATATAAGGATTGCAATCTTTAATGTGTTAAATCATTAAATTTAAACAGTGCCTCCAAACATTGACATTTTAACTAAAATATGAACTGTCAAAACCGACAACATCATGATCATTAATTATTGTGAAGCTTCATTGAACTTCAAGTTTCCTTCAATTTTTTTTTTGCCATTATTTAATTTTTTTTAAATTCATCATTTAATTTTATCAAAATTTACCCATATTTTGAATCAATCTATATTTTTTTTGTCAAAGCGTAATATTTTTTAGATTTTATTATTTTATTTAAACCCTGTTACATTTTTACGGGACTTTAGACTTGAGCGATTAACCCGATCTTTAAATAAATAGATCTATTCAACACTTAATTTGCAATCAAACCAAAGCATGAACTTAAAGCATATTCCGTTACGATCATCTTCGTCATGGTACTCGAAGCTGTAATGGTGATGAACTCAATAGGATCCCCGGTCTTTCCAAGTTGGGATAAGGGAAGATATCTCCTTTTCAATCATATAAGCAATCTCCAATGGCTCCCGATCTAATCTCCACTTCTTTCACCGTTTCCGAGGCGATATTGATGGCAGTATCGTTCACTATATATCGAACGGAAAATAGATGTTCCGAGCATGACCTACAAAACCCGGGTTTAGATCGGTCTTATAAACAACACATCAAAGTAACAAGTTAATACCATAGTACCTTCATTGTCTATAATTTGCACTTTGAGAAAAATTGTATCATCAGTAGGGTCCATTGTGGCAGTGATTAACATATTTTGTTTTTGGCTCAAGACACATGGGAATGGCAGAAACTTCGGCAAATTCTCAGCAAGAGCTCGTAAGCATGCAATCTCTTCGAAACATGGTCGAGGCATTTCCCTTCCCGACGAATCTCCAAGCTTCATCATCTCGAACCTTGTAGAATGACTTACAAAGTTAAAAGAAAATGTCATAGATTGAATTCCGTGTTAACAAAACCGATAAATAACTCACCGAAGTCTCTTTCTTGTAGATTTGAGCTGGATTCGAGCATCTCTAATATACACATACCGAAGGAGTATATGTCTATAAGCTCATTGTACTCTTCCTCGTATAGTTCCAGTGCCATAACTTCCGGCGTACCTATAACACAATGAGCATGTTTCGAGCCATGAAGGATGGCGGCTAATCCGAGATCACCTATCTTTACTTGTCCGAGGTGACCATGGACAAAGATGTTATCACATGTGAGATCTCTATGTATCACTGGAGGATCATGGCAATGGGGATAAGCTAGACCGCGTAGGATTTGGCAAAACCAGTTCTTAATCACTCGTATATCGACACGCTGGCGCCGCTGCCGATACCTGTATGATTGCGTATTAGAAAATGGTACTACGAATAAGGTTTCGTTGGATTGACAGTTAAGTTAAATGCGGTTTTACTCTCGAAGGGTGCTGGAGGTGAACATCTCGTTGACGAAGTTGAATGTTTTTCTATGGATAAGCCAGCCAATTCATTCTCTATAGGCATGTATCAAAACTAATTACCGTCGTCGCCAAAACCAAGAAAACCAAACTAAGAAACTCTAAAAATAAAAATAAAAACCAAAACATGCTATAGCAACAGACCAGAGACGTGCTGAAGTAGCAGACACATTATTACTTCAGTTTTGTCTAAAATTTTGATTGTTATACATCTCAACTCCTTGGTTTCTTTACTTCTTAAAGAAATACCTCTCTACACACGGGTTTGTTGTTTTTTTTTCCACAATATACAATGAAAAATGTTTTTTTATTGCGTATTAAATGAACTGCTAAACACTTTGAGTTTGAGGTCAGTGTGGTTTTAGTAAGTTAAAAACAACATTAAATCAGTAACACTATAGCTCACCTCTGAGCAGACCATTTGGAGTTTTTTACTTCTTTTCCCTTACTTGGCTTGTAAAGAGTATTTTGTTTATCATTCTTCTGCTTCGGTTTCTTTGCTGTCTGGGTTTTGAAGCTTTCTCCGTGGACCTTCCTCTTACAGCTCTTCCCATTTGGTTCCATGATCTCATCATCACTAGCTGTCTCTTCTTCTTCCTCCTCCTCTTTATAATCTTCTTCATTGTCTTCCTCCATGGACAAGGAGGAAAATGACAAAGAGGAGGAAGAAGAGGAAGAGAAGAAGAGAATACATATAGGGTTGGGTTGTAAAACGGTGGGTAGGTCTGTTAGTAATGGAAGGACGCAAATGCAAATTGCAGCATTTGCAGAGAGAGGAGAGAATGACTAGTTTGATTCCTGTTAGTGTGAGGCTCGCATGAGCTATTTTTCCCGCTACCCGCAGCTAATATCAATAAAACAATTTACCACTTAGGGTGCAATCACATTAATTTGTCCCCTAAAATTCAAGTGACGAGTCCAAGGCCTGGCATTTACACAATACTCAATGAGAAGAGAGTAGAAAGTATAACAATGTATCAACTAATCTGCTGTATGGACGAGCTCTCTGGGTAGCAGAGAAGAGGCTTTTGGTTTTTTTTTCTTTTCTGGATACTGCTATCTCTTGGTATGGGCGATAAATGCGTGAAATGATGGAATTTATCTTTTCGGTTCTTTTATTTTCTTTGGGTCTGTTCTGTTTTGTAATTTTATTTCTGGTTTGTACAGTATAATTTCTAAAAAACAAAGAGTAGATACATGATAAGATCATTTCTTTATCACAATTTCTTTTTTATTATAACACAAATCTACTTGATTTTTATGATGTTCATTGGTGGATCTGGTAACAAAACAGCACATGTAATCGCACAAGAGGATTTAAGTCAAGATGAGGATGGCTTCTGGATCGAAGAAGCTCCAGCGTTGGTAGAAGCAGCGGCTGTAGAAGACTGTCGCCCTCATGACCCACCATAGAACTGTTGTTGATTCTCTTTGAAGGACAGTGGGGATTTGCCATTCGAAGGCCCCATTTTTTGTTTTGATTGCTCTCTACTCAGTATTGTTAATGTTTTTTTTTTTGAGCAGCAGCCGGAGAAAATCTCATGGCTGAGGATTTCCTTTTCGTGTTTTCTTCTTGACTGTCCTTTCTACTTTGTTTAATCATCAATAAAGAGGCAGCTTTTGAGATTTTTTTTTTATAAAAAAGGCCTTGTAAGAACTCACTTGTTAATAGACCTATTCGGCTCGTATGAATACTAACACAAATTCCGGATGAATCAAAAAAACAAAAACAGGCATTATAGAAAGCTAAAAAAAAGACAATTTTGCGGTCTAACTTGAACAAACATCAATAACAATATCTGTGTCTATACTTTTTTTTCTTTGCCAGAAAACCAGTGGCAAAGATATCAAAAAAAGGGGCATAATTCAACAATCCTATACATCAATATAACTACTCACTATAAAAGTACAGCTATGATCAGATTCAGGAAAGGGACCAAAATAAAATTAGTTGAAATGTACATTATATGCCTTTGAACCACACAAAAACTAATCAAACTTCATACATGTAAACGAGCTCTTGAATACGCCTATATTCCAAGAGCAATATTCACACAAGCTGAGGGCTCAGGCTTGGCTTTGTTAGTGTTTTTACTGTCTCTATTCTTCGGTGTTTTTCAGATGGATAAAGGTGGGAAATCATCTTCGTTTTTTAAATGGAACGGTTGTACAAATATCCTGCGTGTTAAGAGCGGTAAGAAAAAGGCTCAGAGAATAGTATTACATATTTCAGATGGAAAAGATGAATTGTCAAACCTGTCTCGACCAATGCTTGCAGCCGATTTCAGCCTTTCCGTTCCGGTTGAGTTTTGAGTGTTAGGAGATCCTGGATTTTTCTGCTTGCTACTTTCTGTACAGGCAGGCGCCAAAGGTAGGCTTCCGAAGGACCCGAATTCTACAAGCCTGTCTGGCTGATCCATCGAGCCATTGGCATTAGGGGATAATGCTTTTTCAGAACCAGAGTGACGGAGTTCTGAAGACCTGGATTTTCCAACAACCTGATTTATTGACTGCATTTGTGCCAGATCACGGTTGCTTCTCTCTGGTGAATTTGGCTCAGGGGATGTAATGGCACGGCCATTGTTGCGAGGAGATCTTGCCAAGGCTGGGTTCCTTCCCCTAGCTGTCAGTGACCTATCCTTGTAATAGTTCTGCAAAAAGATTTAGACATAAAACCACATTGCGGCAACAAGGCCCAACCAGAAAATTTAACAAATAATAATATCAGTAGTAGTAAAACCAACAATAGCAAAATGACACTATGATGCTGTATGTTTACAGCAGACTAAGTTTTAGAAGCCCAATCCAAAGGATAGAATCAGTATACCGTATTGGGATTGGGGAAGTATGTCCCTGTTCCTCGAGGCTTTGGCATTTCTTCCATTCCGAAGCCAGAACCATGTAGAACTGGTGGGTTAATAGGATAGTAGGCTTGTCGAGGGACACCACCGTTGGCATTCATTGGGGAAATTGTATTTCGCCTGAACTGCACTGACTTGTGGACTGCGTCCCACGAATTCTTGCTCTGGAACTGAGAAACCAAAGGTGGAGAAATCGGAGGAACAGATGCACTAAAGGCATAGTCATAGCACCACTGGCCATAACTCAAGCTGTGTATATTGGCATCGTAATCCCCACAGAGATCAGACAATGAGCTCAAAAGCTCCTGACTTGGAGCAGCACTACTGGAAGCTGGATTACTAGAATATCCAGGATATAGATCCTCGGATGACCAAGCAAAATTTGAAATCAATGGATGATTCTTCGGTCCAACAGGGGACTGAACCCCTCTACTAGCAACCAATTGATTCTCACTTTGATCACCATGTTCATTAGCACCCATCTCCTCACTGCTTGCACAAAGAATACCCGAAGTCGCATTCCTTTCAGACAAACCAGAGTTTTCAGGCTGTTTACGTTCCACGTTTCCATTTCTTATCTCTCCATTATCCAAAGACGAGTTACAAAAATAGAGATGAGGTGCATGCCTTACAGTACCTGATGAGGGAAAAACGTCCGCTGCATTTGGAGGGCAAGATTTATGTGCATCATTTGAAATTACAAGACCTTGAATTCTGGAGGTTGCCAGGTCTTTAGCATCCCCTGTGAGACGGATTTGTGAAATACTTGATGCATTTGCAGAACCCTGTGGCTCCTTAAAGGTTATACCAACATCTGTTTCCCTCTCACACATATTACCATTATAGACTTTGTACAATGATCCCTCATTATCAGAAGATCTATAATTCCCAGTCACAGTACTTGAATTTGAAGATTCTAATTCATAAAAGTTTTGATCTTCTTGA